>NC_041384.1:347613-372800 GCF_002162155.2 Triticum dicoccoides | reverse complement strand
GTACAACATTTAATTTTCTTCCTTCATTAAGAGAAGGTGGACATGGATTTTTTTTATGGGTTAATATCAATGCTGCTACACAAAGTCCTTTATAAGGAGCAAGATACTCTTCCCTAAGAGAATGATGAATATCATGCACCTCACATTATTTATTTGTCTTCGAATTATCAAATGTTATTATTCTTTTAACAAGAAATAATTGTGCATTGCAATATTAAGTGGAATGATCTCTTTCGACGGTTTCACGGCTGAACTTTCCTTTCTAGGGAATAAATTAATCCTAAAGCTACATACTTTAGGGCAGAGATTCTTGCACATATGGGGTGGGAGAAAATTGGCGCAATCCCAATATCAAAATTGGTTGATTCAAATAAAATTTTGATCTAGTATATAAATTTCCTCCATCAGTGCTGCCAAAACAAGTTCTATAGAAATGGTTGAACTTCGGACTACCTCCATCCTAAATTATAAGACGTTTTGTTAGGCTATTTTAGGCTACCAAAACATCTTTTAATTTGGAATAGAGGAAGTATTTTTTTACCATTCAAATCCTAAAATCACAGGAATTTGCTCTAGGAGGGACCGTAACATTGTTTTCCAAGTATTGTCGTTATATTTCTTCTCAGGCAGATGCCAGTATGTGCACTGCAACATGGCATTTCGACCTAACGACATTGATTCTACTTAGTTTGGTCAAGGATAAAACATTAGCCATTTGTGCTTTCTCTTCCGTTAAAGTGTTTTTTTCTAAGTGCACCATCTTAATGGCTAGGTTAGCCGTTCAATAAAGTTTTTCCTTCTCAAAAAGAAAAGTCTATAAAACATGAACAAAGGACCAAGTTCTTGAACAAAGGATGCTTAGCCATTAACATACCAGATGATGCATAACTTCAAGCCAATGATACCACTCGGGTCCAGTACAAAGAGCAAGCTAGGTTGTCCTAAGAAAAAGAACAATTGCCCATTGATCCTCGAAATTACAACATGTATTCATCTGTGCTAGACACGTCCAAATTTTCCCTCTTATCCTGCCGACAGGACTATTCTCCATCCGCTATGTGTCGCGCTCTCCTGATCCTTCCATCTTGTTAGCCATGATCAAACAAAATCCAGAGTAAGCATTAGTGTGATTTTTTTTTCTTGCCTGGCTAGGATGGGATGGTGATTTGAGGATATCCGTCCATCTTGGTGAGGGAAAGAAAAGGAGGACGAGATAAAATCGAGGTCGTATGTTCGCTCGAATTGTCACGAGAAGCAACAATTATTAGGGCCTCACCACTCACATTCCAACCGCTACCTGATATAGGTTTTACTTCTTTTTTATCGTTTTCTTTAAATTCTAACTTATTTTAATTTTTTCTGATTTTGTTCATGTTGATTGGTAAATGGGAGATCGCATCTCACGAGCGTTCATTCCATGATGTAGATATATATCGATGTGCCCATGTGTATGAAGTATTTCCCCTTTTGTTGTAGACGTGCCTCTATTTTTTCTCTTTTTTTCCTTAAAGTTCTATCTTATTTTGACAAAAACAAAATCTGATTTTGTTCTTGTTGATTGATTGTTACATGTGTGAAACTGCCTATGAGTCATCCAGAATCTACTTGCAACTATTCAAGGGGCAAATGATAAATATGTGGTTTTTAATCAATGATCAAACTGGTTTGCTTTTGGAGTTTGGAGATCTCTACTCACGAGCATTCATATTATGGGCTAAGGCTAGCTGGACGGCGGCCGTCAGCAACCGCTAGGTTGTGCTCCCTTCCAGTCCACCAGGACAGGCTGGGGACACAAGTGTGGACGCCTCCTACGGAGGAGGTGTCTTCTACAGTGGAGGTGTCGACCCAGACCTGGTGGTTGATGTCTCGCTAGGAGTAGGTGAAGGTGTCTTTCACTCTTCCTACCGTGGTTGGTGCATTGGGATGAGGATGGTTGGTGGTGTCTCAGAGACATGGATGCCAAGGCGGTGGCCCCGGGTGGTGGTCCGCATGGATGGCTCGTCGGCAGGTGCCATGGCAGTGATGGTGGCTATACTTCTTGGTCATCACGACGGCAAGGGTGTAGTGGCGGGTAGCTTGAGGACACTATTTTTCTTTGGCAATGGGTTGCCCAGATCCACATCCGGAGGCTGGTGCGCATCGTCGGTGTCCTCGGTGCCACGTGGTGGCACGGGTGAGCTGCCGAGCGAAAGCTCCGCGCTTTGGCGCCAACGGCGGTGAGACTCGCTGGTGCCGCTATCCTCTTGGGGACGCCGTTTTGGTTCTCATCTCTGTGCCAAAGTTCTGGGTGAGAACCCTCGTCCGATTCGGTTTCGACAACGGCGACGCTTGGGGCTGTTTCCCATCTTGTGGGCGTTGTTGTGGAGCTTACATGTTCTAGGGCATCTTGTGGTGTTGTAATATAGATGTTCTATGTTTTCTTTCGGCATCATAGTCGCATGCGTTTGTGTTGCCTAGTTATCCCAGGATCCGCTTTGTAAGAGGGCCACCTCACTACCATGTATCGTTCGGCCATGTAACTTGGTTGTGGTGCTTTATATATAAAGCAGGGTGAGAGCCTGTTTCGAGAACATTCGTACCATGATGATGGAAAAACTATCAATGCTCCAACAACCTTCACTGGTTTAATAGTTTATATATGCCGGGAGCAGTCGCTAGGTGAAACTCAAATACAAAGACAAGGAGATGATGAGAGTCGAACACAAGGGATGTAGGAAACCTTGGGAACAGGAGACAACGGGATGAACAAAATATCCAATGATCTTGAGAAGGTAGAACTGAATTGTCATTGTTGATCTTCACGGGAGGAGCACAACATATCTTGTACTGAGAGACTAGTTAGGAGGTTAGTTTTATATCCATTGTTTTACAGGATACCCGGTCCGCTGTGGCAGGGAAGAGCACAACATACATACATTCCTGTTGGTACGAACGTAGGATGGGCGACAGAGACGTACATAGCTAGCTGGAAGAGGATTTCCCAAACTATAGCTCATGCATGACCTTCTCTACGAAATTAAATTATATGTGCTGGTCCCATACCTTCACTTTCCCTTATGACCTCAAGTAGATATTCAAACTCGTGGCATTGCATGCCTAGGAATTCACGTGTCCACAAAATTCAGACTCGTGTTTCTGCAGTCCCTTTTTGGTTTCTCTCACACATATTGTACTTAGCTACGAACTTGTGTGGTGCCGCGCGAAATACCGCTTGGTTTCTGGGTGTGTATACATCCTATATGAGACTACTTTTTTATAATTACAAAAAAGATTCAAAAAAGTTCAGAAGTTTTTCTGGAATAAATTTGACTTTCCTTTACACTAGTATATAAATTTCGGGAATAAAAACCCAGCGTTGACTTCAGGCCAAAAAAATATTGCTATATACAAGTCACTATTCACACTATTTTGACCCCAAAAAAATTGCTCTGAAGTCAACGGGGTTTTTTCTTTTGTGGAATCTTTTTTACGAGTACAATGGAAGATCAATTTTATTTCCAAAATATTTCCACGATTTCTTGACATTCTATTTCATTACTATATTTTTTTCATATAGCATGTATATACACCCATACACCAAACGTTCACGCCTGTGGTGCCGCCTCCTTTTGCATTTCTCCCTAGTGATCATCATCGCCATATATAAACTAGACAGTGACCATTCCTAGATGATACATTAGAGCTGCTTAAACCAACCAAGAAAAAAAGGCAATCTGAGAAGGCTCCCATGTCGATCCCTAGGGCGACATTCCGGCGATCCTTAGCACGGCCATCCCAACCCAAGTGGCTCCCTTGCCGCTGCTGCCACCAGGCGTCGGTGGGGCCAGCGCCGAAGGTGCCTGGGGCTGGAAGGTGGCAGCGGTAGCCCATTGGTGGGCTCGAGGCAGTGTTGTGGGCATTTGTGCATACGTTAGCTTGGGCGAATAAGATGAATGGTTGACCAAATCAGGGTCTCCGAGTCAAAGTACGAATAGTTATTATAAACTCTAGCCTTACAAGTTGGAATCTCTCTCTAGTAATGGTGTTGTCGATGGTGGGATGGAGGATATCGCTGCAGAGGAACCAAAAACAGATCTAAGTGAAGCAATTCTCCTATGGATCTCTATTCATGTGCTCGGGTCTCTGCTTCTTCCTCCTCCATCGCTCCTTTGTGCGTCATCCAGTTACAAGCATCCCCACCTTTGCTATGGGGCTCTCTATTCCGGGTGAAGGGGTTCATGCAAAATTTCACGAAGTTCGTGCTCTTTTTCCAGGGAGGCAGACCCTAAAAGAACGTTAATACCACATGGTCAAATGGGTTGACCTTTGAAGGCCTAAAAATCAGGGAGGCTTGGGGATCTCCAATTCCAGAGAAATGAACCTAGCCCTAGTGACTAAGTGGATTTGGCAGATCTCGGAAAATGATGACGGGATGTAGGCTCGGATTCTTAAAGTTAAATACTTACCGATCGTCACCTTCTTTTCTTGCAATGTTAGGGATAGAAAAACTGGAATAGGATTCAAAAATGCAAGGATATCTTCAACTTGGGAACTGAAATTTTGGTTTGGAACGGTTAAGATATCAAATTCTGGCTATCTTCTTGGATAGCTCACAAACCACTCTAAGCCATGTTCATTATTGCAGCTGAGCCTCGGGCGCTAGTTAGCGAAGTGTTTGCTTTCTTCGGTTGCATTCCCCGGTGGAAGGCATTGCCTTGGATAACTTGAAAACCTTGATTCAACAAGTCCATCTTAACTCGAAGCAAGACGTGATCAGCTGGGAGCTGGAGGCTTCGGGCATGTACTCTGTTAAATCTGCTTATTCTAAACTGGTGCAAGGTCCAAAAATTATCTTTGCCAAATCTCTTTGGGACACTCATGTTCCTCTTAAATTTAGAATCTTTTCTCTCTTGCAAGCCACCTTAGATCACCTCCAATGGCTCTCGGCCTTCTTAAGCGGCACGGTCCTAAGAATGAATGTTGTGCTCTCTGTGGAGCCTCGAAAGATGCTAGCGACATTCCTTTCCAATGCGCCCCTACCAAATTCCTTTGGCCCTATGTTAGGAATGTTTTTGGCAGTACTTTGAGCCCAAATTTGATGTTACATGCTCTCACTCTATTAAATTATGTGTATGGTCAAATTATCTGCTTTGCTTTGAGGACGTTTGGGGCTGCATGCATCACTGTGATGCAGAGGCTGGGGGTAGTCCTCCTTTTCTAAAAAAATCTTTGAGGACGTTTAGTGCAGCTGCATGGGTGCTTTGGCCAACTCATAATGAGCTTGCTATCAAGGGAACCATTCATGCTTGTGCTGCTAATTACATCTTCAAATTGTCTGTTTTATTACAACGACGGCGGCCTCTAGGGACGAGGAAGGACAGTGAAGCGGCGGGAACCATCCTCGGCAAGATCAAGCAACTCCATGCAACCCTTAGCGCAGACATCGCAACCCAACCGGCTCTGTTGCCGCTACTACCATCGAGTGTCGGCGGGGCCAGCGCTGAAGGTGCCTGAGGCTGGAAGGTGGCGGCTATAGCCCATTGGTGCGATTGGGGCGGTGTTGGTGGCATGTGTACATATGGGGGCTTGGGCAAATAAGATGAACGGTTGACCAAATCGTGACTCTGTGTCAAATTACGAATAGATTTTCCAAATTCTAGCCATAGAATTTGGAACTTCTCTCTGATGGAGGTGTTGTGAATGGTGGAATGGAGGATCCCGCTACAGAGGAACCCCAAATGGATCAAAGTGAAGCAATTATCTTATGGATCTCTCTTCATGTGCTCCGGTCTCTGGTTCTTCCTCCTCCATAGCTCTTTCGTGTGTCGCCTAGTTACAAAAGTTGTTGGCGTAGATGGGTGATCGCTCGTACCAGCGTCGTCTTCTTTTGTGGACGCCACATACAATTTCTTCCAAAGTGAAAGTTGTCAATTTCCTCCCAATCACCCAAGTATGATTGTATACCCTTACGAAAGTGTTTGATCCTCAAAAATCAATCAAGAATACAAGATCTCTATTTTTGATAAATATCCATTAGTAAAGAGGTGAAAACTAGCAAAATCATGGTTTAAACCTCATAGTGGTCTTGCATATAATGCAATGGCCAATTACGATTGTATAATCTGTTAGTACGATCATATAATGCAATGGCCAATTACAATCTAATTAAAAAGAGGATGCTCCCGACGATCATTCAATGGTCTTGCATTCGTAATTGCAGTTTCATTTATTCATCACCCTTCCGATTTTGTTTATGTGTAATTCTTGACACAAATATTGTTCCCTGTGCTATAAATTTTTCTACCGGCACGGTGCAAATCATCATTAATATGTATTTTTCGACATGGAGAAATGAAACCACACACACGCCCAAATTTCCAATTTGGTACAAAATCATTTTGGTGCGTGTCATATTGAGCGGATAAAACCGACAGCAAATTTGAACGATGCCAAAAATGAAAACCAGCTAGTTGGAAAAGAGCAGGTGCAAATTTGTAAGATAAAATTCTTATAATCACTTGTGCTAATTTGTAATCTAATGAGGGTCCATGGAAAAAGTTGAGAAAGTTACGAATAACAAAAGTAGGAGAGGACATAAGAGGAAAAAGCTCCCAGTCGGGAGCACAAGCCTAATCCCTCTGGACGGCCACCTCCAGCCTGTTCCTTGAAAACACATTGTTCACTATTGTTATATTTGGTATCTGCAATTAAATGGACACTATGTTCTAGAAAGCATTGTATGCATGTGTGTGCCACTAAAGGTATTGTACAATGGACAATAATGTAAATCTTACAATTAAATATGTTGACCATGCAATTACGCGGATGAATGTCCTATTTCCCACATAATAATATGAGATGTCATATCTGGCGGCTAGTTGTTGGTTTGTCTATCCTCACATTCCTAACTATTTGTAGGGCCACAACACTTTATGACCATTAAAAGTAATGAGAAGGATCAATTGATATCCATCTTACGGACCACATCTCTCGCTACATAAATACTCATAGACAACTTCTCTTTCCATAACCCAATCTTTATGCACTTGTGTATTTGTCAAGCATGTCGAAAAGCCAAAACCAACCATATGAGATTGCATATATGCATGTACGATAACTGTGCATTCATATATATGGGGAAAAGGAGGCATTGGAAAAGAGACTACGAAATATTGGGTGTCCCTGGTTCGCCTGACCTTGGAAGGTAGTCATGTTCTGGTGGTAATGTCGGTGACCTGGCATCCAGCGTTAACTAGAACAATTCTGCGACCTTGGGATGGGTTGGAGATAGCCACATTAATGCCCTTGCAGCAATCATACAAAGAAGCCAAAGTCCCGTTAGACATGTTTCCTCCCTCAAGGACATAGTGGATCTCCTGTGGCAGATCAAAATCCTGTTGTAGGAAATCTAATTATGCTATGATACCTTCAGCCAAACCAAAGATTATTATGGGGGCAAGCTCGAAGGGCTTGCCAATCCATGAGCTCCCTGCCAATAGAACTTGAATTCTAATTATTGCCTGCCAATAGATTGCAAGAAAGAATAATCACTAGTAGAAAAGGGGACAAAGGTTCAGGCCGGGTAAGCCCATTAGTCCCGGTTCAGTCCAGAATCGGGACCAATGGGTGCATTGGACCCGGTTCGTGAGCCCAGGGGGCCGCCCGGGCCACGTGGGCCATTGGTCCCGGTTCGTCTGGACCCTTCGGTCTCGGTTGGTGGGACGAATCGGGACCAATGGGCCTCGCCCCTGGCCCACCACCATTGGTCCCGGTTGGTGGCATGAACCGGGACCAAAGGCTCCCCTTTAGCCTCGGTGTTGGAAATATGCCCTAGAGGCAATAATAAATTAGTTATTATTATATTTCCTTGTTCATGATAATCATTTATTATCCATGCTAGAATTGTATTGATAGGAAACTCAGATACATGTGTGGATACATAGACAACACCATGTCCCTAGTAAGCCTCTAGTTGACTAGCTCGTTGATCAATAGATGGTTACGGTTTCCTGACCATGGACATTGGATGTCGTTGATAACGGGATCACATCATTAGGAGAATGATGTGATGGACAAGACCCAATCCTAAGCATAGCACTAGATCGTGTAGTTCGTATGCTAAAGCTTTTCTAATGTCAAGTATCATTTCCTTAGACCATGAGATTGTGCAACTCCCGGATACCGTAGGAGTGCTTTGGGTGTGCCAAACGTCACAACGTAACTGGGTGGCTATAAAGGTACACTACAGGTATCTCCGAAAGTGTCTGTTGGGTTGGCACGAATCGAGACTGGGATTTGTCACTCCGTGTAAACGGAGAGGTATCTCTGGGCCCACTCGGTAGGACATCATCATAATGTGCACAATGTGATCAAGGAGTTGATCACGGGATGATGTGTTACGAAACGAGTAAAGAGACTTGACGGTAACGAGATTGAACAAGGTATCGGGATACCGACGATCGAATCTTGGGCAAGTATCGTACCGCTAGACAAAGAGAATTGTATACGGGATTGATTAAGTCCTTGACATCGTGGTTCATCTGATGAGATCATCATGGAACATGTGGGAGCCAACATGGGTATCCAGATCCCACTGTTGGTTATTGACCGGAGAGTCATCTCGGTCATGTCTGCATGTCTCCCGAACCCGTAGGGTCTACACACTTAAGGTTCGGTGACGCTAGGGTTATAGAGATATTAGTATGCGGTAACCCGAAAGTTGTTCGGCGTCCCGGATGAGATCCCGGACGTCACGAGGAGTTCCAGAATGGTCCGGAGGTAAAGAATTATATATAGCAAGTGCTATTTCGGCCATCGGGACAAGTTTCGGGGTCACCGGTATTGTACCGGGACCACCGGAAGGGTTCCGGGGGTCCACCGGGTGGGGCCACCTGCCCCGGGGGGGCACATGGGCTGTAAGGGGTGCGCCTTGGCCTATATGGGCCAAGGGCACCAGCCCCAAGAGGCCCATGCGCCAAGAGAAGAGGAAAAGGAAGAGTCCTAAAGGGGGAAGGCACCTCCGAGGTGCCTTGGGGAGGAGGGACTCCTCCCTGGCCGCACCCTTCCTTGGAGGAAGGGCCAAGGCTGCGCCCCCCCCCCCCCTCTCCCTTGGCCCTATATATAGTGGGGGAAAGGGAGGGAAACCATATCTAAGCCCTGGCGCCTCCCTCTCCCTCCCATGACACATCTCCCTCCTCCCGCAGCGCTTGGCGAAGCCCTGTTGGAATCCCGCTACTTCCACCACCACGCCGTCGTGCTGTTGGATCTCCATCAACCTCTCCTCCCCCCTTGCTGGATCAAGAAGGAGGAGACGTCGCTGCTCCGTATGTGTGTTGAACGCGGAGGTGCCGTCCGTTCGGCGCTAGGATCATCGGTGATTTGGATCACGACGAGTACGACTCCATCAACCCTGTTCTCTTTAACGCTTCCACGCGTGATCTACAAGGGTATGTAGATCCACTCCTCCCTTGTTGCTAGATGACTCCATAGATAGATCTTGGTGACACGTAGGAAAATTTTGAATTTATGCTACGTTACCCAACAGTGGCATCATGAGCTAGGTCTATGCGTAGTTTCTATGCACGAGTAGAACACAAAGTAGTTGTGGGCGTTGATTTTGTTAAATATGCTTACCGTTACTAGTCCAATCTTGATTCGGCGGCATTGTGGGATGAAGCGGCCCGGACCGACCTTACACGTACTCTTACGTGAGACTGGTTCCACCGACTGACATGCACTAGTTGCATAAGGTGGCTAGCGGGTGTCTGTCTCTCCTACTTTAGTCGGATCGGATTCGATGAAAAGGGTCCTTATGAAGGGTAAATAGCAATTGGTATATCACGTTGTGGTCTTTGCGTAGGTAAGAAACGTTCTTGCTAGAAACCCATAGCAGCCACGTAAAACATGCAAACAACAATTAGAGGACGTCTAACTTGTTTTTGCAGGGTATGCTATGTGATGTGATATGGCCAAAGGATGTGATGAATGATATATGTGATGTATGAGATTGATCATGTTCTTGTAATAGGAATCACGACTTGCATGTTGATGAGTATGACAACCGGCAGGAGCCATAGGAGTTGTCTTAATTTATTTATGACCTGCGTGTCAACATAAACGTCATGTAATTACTTTACTTTATTGCTAACCGTTAGCTATAGTAGTAGAAGTAATAGTTGACGAGACAACTTCATGAAGACACGATGATGGAGATCATGATGATGGAGATCATGGTGTCATGCCGGTGACAAGATGATCATGGAGCCCCAAGATGGAGATCAAAGGAGCTATATGATATTGGCCATATCATGTCACTATTATTTGATTGCATGTGATGTTTATCATGTTTATACATCTTGTTTACTTAGAACGACGGTAGTAAATAAGATGATCCCTTATTAAAATTTCAAGAAAGTGTTCCCCCTAACTGTGCACCATTGCGACAGTTCGTTCGTTTCTAAGCACCACGTGATGATCGGGTGTGATAGATTCCAACGTTCACATACAACGGGTGTAAGACAGATTTACACATGCAAACACTTAGGTTGACTTGACGAGCCTAGCATGTACAGACATGGCCTCGGAACACAGAAGACCGAAAGGTCGAGCATGAGTCGTATGGTAGATACGATCAGCATGAAGATGTTCACCGATGTTGACTAGTCCGTCTCACGTGATGATCGGACACGGCCTAGTTGACTCGGATCATGTAATCACTTAGATGACTAGAGGGATGTCTATCTGAGTGGGAGTTCATAAGATGAACTTAATTATCCTGAAAATAGTCAAAAGGTCTTCGCAAATTATGTCATGGCTCGCACTTTAGTTCTACTTTTTAGATATGTTCCTAGAGAAAATTTAGTTGAAAGTTGATAGTAGGAATTATGCGGACTAGGTCCGTAAACTGTGGATTGTCCTCATTGCTTCATAGAAGGCTTATGTCCTTAATGCACCGCTCAGTGTGCTGAACCTCGAACGTCGTCTGTGGATGTTGCGAACATCTGACATACACATTTTGATAACTACGTGATAGTTCAGTTAAACGGTTTAGAGTTGAGGCACCGAAGACGTTTTAAAACGTCGCGAAACATATGAGATGTTTCGAGGGCCGAAATTGGGATTTCAGGCTCGTGCCCACGTCAAGAGGTATAAGACCTCCGACGATTTTCTTAGCCTACAAACTAAGGAGAAAAGCTCAATTGTTGAGCTTGTGCTCAGATTGTCTGAGTACAACAATCGCTTGAATCAAGTGGGAGTTGATCTTCCAAATGAAATAGTGATAGTTCTCCGAAGTCATTACCACCAAGCTGCTAGAGCTTCGTGATGAACTATAATATATCAGGGACATATATGATGATCCTTGAGATATTCGTGATGTTTGACACCACGAAAGTAGAAATCAAGAAGGAGCGTCAATTGTTGATGGTTAGTGAAACCACTAGTTTCAAGAAGGGCAAGGGCAAAGAGGGATGCTTCATGAAACGGCAAATCAGCTGCTGCTCTAGTGAAGAAACCCAAGGTTGAACCCAAACCCGAGACTAAGTGCTTCTGTAATAAGGGGAACAGCCACTGGAGTAGAATTACCCTAGATACTTGGTAGATGAGAAGGCTGTCGACAGAAGTATATTGGATATACATTATATTAATGTGTACTTTACTAGTACTCCTAGTAGCACCAGTGTCGGGGATATACCCCGCGGTATAAACCGCCGGATGTATGACCCGGCTAGAGTTTGGCGATTCACTGGCAACCCACTTGGACATGGCGGTTTACGGTTCATTGATAATCCGGCAGGCGGGTCAGAGGAGCGACAAGACCCGGTGGCCCAACGGGCGGTTTATGGAAGGCCGAATCATGCTATGTTGGGCCGGTTTAAGAGAAAAGGCGTGAGGAATATTTACTTTACAAGGAAGACCCGGACTTGTATCCGGTTTGTATTAGAAGGGAGACTAGTCCTAATCCTAATAGGACTCCACATGTAACCCGCCCCTTCAACATATATAAGGAGGGGCAGGGCTCCCCAAAGAGGGACAAGCTAGAAGCTACAAGGAAGAAGAAACAATCTTAGGGCTAGACACAAAGAGGAGAGCCGGTTTACGGCGACTCCCTCGTGATGATAATGAGACCTAGCCTCAAACAGCATGTAGGGTTTTTACCGGATGATGTTTCCCGGGGCCCGAAGCTGTCTAAACCCTTGTCTTGCGTGTTGATCCGCCCTGCGTCTCTCGATTCCGCTCAACCCCTCTCAAGCTACCACATAGATGCGTTGGCCTCGCGACTAAGTCCTTACACTAGGACATCTGACGTGACAATTCCACGACAGTTGGCGCCCATCGTGGGGCAAGCGCACGGTGGTGTGGAGTTCTTGGAGGGATCTTTTCTGAGGATTGAGAAGCTCGCGATGTGCCGGATTAACGAAACCTGTACGGAAGGATCCACATCATCTACACAACAAGCGGTTGGGATAGCAGAGATCATATTGAGATGAAAAATAATTAGGGTTTGATTTTCTGTGCACCGCCGCCGACGTGACACGATCTGTCAAAACCAACAGCAGGTTAATTTCGTTTGGATACCGAGTCCTGCAAGCGGTCAAATCCTAGGTTCTATCAAGACCGACAAGAATTTCTGCTGCTGTCCGATCCGCCGAGTTCCACAAAATTTCTGCTGCCCCGAGGAAATCAGGCACTACTGCTTGCTATGTACTGGAATACTAGTCCTGTACACTACTTTTTCTATTCCACGTGAAGATCATCAGCAGCACAAACCTCCAAACATCCATTGAATTACTTGAGATTGGTCCGGTTTCTGTTGTCGTTATCCGTGCGCATAACGTATTCAGACAAAAAGCAGAGTACAAGTTCCAGTCCAAGTCGTGACAAAAAAAAACGCTTGGAGAACCTTGGGCGGCTTATCCACGTACAAGCGGTCAACATCTGCTGTCTAGGAATTTTGGGTCCAAGTAGGAAAGAAAACCTGCATGCAAGGGATTCCTTTACCCATGCGGAGATCAAGGAAAAGAAAACCAAGAGAACGCTACGTGAGATAAGGGCCATATCAGATCAGATATAGATTAATCAGCATCTGCGATTTTGCACATGCCTGTACCGACGACCAGCCGCAGCACCTTGCCTCCATCGGCCGTTCTGCTGGTCTGCACCCCCACGACCTTAAAAGCCGGCCCTACAAGGGACCGCTGCACGGCGGGTCAATGGTCTTCACCTCCGCTGCCTGAGTCTTCGCCAAGTAGTCTTAAGCTGCCGCTCGTTCGTCCCTGAGGCACCGTTCCGAAAAATTACCTCCACAGTGCTGGCCTCCACTACGCCGTTGCGACCAGTGCCTGAGCCACCTCTGTCGCGATAAACGGATCATCCGTCGTCCAAAAAAAAATGCCAGGTGATATCCATCCAAGTTTATTTTATTAAAATATATTGTTTTCATCAAAGAACAATTACTTTGGTCTGTGGTAAATTTTCGCAGGACCATTATTCATTACCAAGGTGCCATAAAGGGGTGCGCGCCAATATTATTTTTGCACTAGCGCATTCGGGCCGTGTTGCTCGACGGATACGCGTGCAAGTCATCGCCCCCGATGTTCGGTTTACATCTGTCTGCGCATGTGGCCGAGTTCGCCCGTCTGCACCGGTTTACAACGCCACGGACGACTCGCCCGTCCGCTCTTACGGCCGGTTCGCCCGTCCGCACCGGTTTACAACGCGGGGGACAACTTACTCGTCCGCACCGGTCTACATTGTCGCGGCCGGTTCATCTGCCTTGTTGTCGCGGCTGACTCGGCCACGATCGGTTTCAGCTTCACCATGGTGATCATCAACCCCCGGTGGTATTAACTGGCCTAACATATCAGGTGAAATCCATCCAGTATATTTTTATATTATATATTGCTTTCTTTAAAAGAGCAATTACTCTGGCTTGCGATATTTTTTGGGGTGCAGGGCAAATGTGCATTGCAAGAGCAATGGTCACATAAAGGATATCATGCATCGGACCCGCCGTAATGATCTATGAATATATGTGCAAGCCACGGCCTTGGTAGTCCGGTCTACATCTGCATACGGCCGACTCGCCCGTCTCACCGGTTTACAACGCCGCGATTGACTCACCCGTCCGCACCGGTTTACAATGCCGCGGTCGGTTCATCTGTCCGAGCCACCTCTAATATTGTGAACGTCTCTACCGTCCGTCTATTGCAGCCTGGTCTACATCAACACAACAGGCCGCACCTGTTTGCATGAGCTGTTTATTGAGTATAAAGCAAGTCACAGCTTGGGTAGCCCGGTTTTCTTTCAAATTGGAGGCAAATTATCATCAGCCGCCGTCTACACTGGATGGACCAATGGGCAGGCGCACAAGTCGCCGCCACTACAGTTTGGTTAACATCAAATCACCAGTTGGAAGGAACCATTGGCCGAGTTGCTGACACGGCTCATACGGGATCATTTATAACCCGCCGCAGTCACCTCAACCTTCTGTGGATTCACATCGTGCTATCAACACCAATGATGTACAAGTTATGCCGGTTTATATCGCGGTCAAATATGGAGAATCTCAAGCCAACTCCTCGAGTCGCCTTGAGACTCGGGGGCTATGATGATATGACTCAGCAAGTGTTGCCGGATTTTAGCAAATTTAAGAACCCCAGGACGATGGAGGAAAAGATAACCCGGTCCCGGAGGCTACTGCTATATTGATGAAAATTTAAAGGCCGTCAGAAAATTTCCGGCTTACAAAGCATATAACAGTTACAAAATCCCGGTTTAATGAAAAAGTTACAGGTCATCAGAAAGGATCCAGTTTATAATCCGGTTCAAGGGAAATATATTCTCCCACAAAGCTCTCAAAAATCCGGTTTAAAAATGTCCGGTTCAAAAAGGAATTAACTTCTCGCAAGTTCGAGTTGAAAGGCCATCAGAAAATTTCCGGCTGAAAATGAAGATTCCGGTTTACAATCCGGTTCAAGGGAAAGATGTCTCCCACAAATCCTTGAAGCTCTCAATATCCGGTTCAAAATCCCGGTTCAAGAAGGATTTATCTCTTGCAAAAAGTTAAAGGGTGCCAAAGAAGACTTGCTGCCATGATGCGCGGTCCAAACATGGGTATCATGCCTTATTGGCTTATCATATTATTGGTCACTTGGGGGCTTGGTCGTATCCGAACCATAGCCACGCCTCTTGATCAGCCTAGTGCCATAACATCACTGGGGGCCTTGGTCGTGTCCGAACCAACGCGACACCTTTTGATAGGCGACAGCCACCAGATCACTTGGGGACATGGTCAAGTCTGAACCACTCACGCCTCTTGGTCGGCCTAAGGCCACAAAATCACTTGGGGGCTTGGTCGAACCCGAACCATTGCCACGCCTCTTGATCTGGCATATATGCCACGAATCATTTGGGGACCTGGCTGACTTAAACCATAGCTACACCTTATTGGGAGCTTGGTCGTGTCCGACCATGGTAACACCATCTGATCGGCTCAGTAAAGCCTCTTTTTGCAAATGGTCTTATCATTGCCTTTGCTTCCATATTTTTTCATAACTGTTATTTGATTTTTGTTGCGTTTTTTAAACCGACAACGTTTTAATCCGGTTCAACTGTCAATTACAAATTGACGGAACACGGTCAAATCTTAATCCGGAGGCCATCTGCCCGGTTTGATTTTCTGTTACCATCCTATTATGGAGTAAACCGGTGTTTATCAACCCGGCTTGACTTTCAATTACAAGTTGTCAATACAGGATCAAGTTATAATCTGGAGACTATCAGCCCAGTCTGGTTTGACTACGAGTCGCCAGTATTATATATGGTTAAACCGGTGTTTATCACAACCCGGTACGGTTTATCATCAACCGGCACAGTATGAAAGGAGTTATCATTACTCAAGATTGGGGTTATCACTCTTACTACAAAAAAATTGGTAAACCAATGATGTGATTCAATATCACATGTATGATATATTTCATTGATTATTCTTAAGTGCAGCCTTGGTTATAAACCTGGGTTATATGTTGGGCATTATGACCCGTCCGGCGGTAAACCGCCAGGACACTTTAAACTTGTTGTATGCAGAGACAGGTTGAATAAAGCATGATGATAAATTATCCGGTGTTTATTAAACCGGCCTGGCTTTAAGACGATAAGTCGCCAGTATATGATGGGAAATTATCCAGAGTTTATTAAACCGGCCTGGCTTTGGACTATACGTCGCCAGTATATATTTGGATTGCGCCATTGGAATCATGCGCTTATAAATGATTGGGTTATATTATTCAAATAGCCAAATTTGGCTGAATTTTCATTATGATATTGGATGAATTTTTCATACTGGATTATATTATCTTGAATAACCAACATGGCTGGATTTTTATGGTTATTAGTAACCGGTATTATTGAGTTTTCAAAGTCGCTTTAGCGCAACAGTTATTATTTTATCAAAGGATATGATTTATTCTACAATGGAAGGAATAGTCCCGAGTCGCTGCAGGCTCACGACCCGGCACTTGGGGGCTACATTATTCAAATTGAGATTACATGCAAGTCTCATGTCGCTGCAAGCATGCACCATGACACTTGGGGGCTAATGCAAAGTAATTTTCTGCTCATATTATTGAAGACCCGACTCATCACATTATAATGAGTCGGCCCTTGGGGGCTACCAATTGCTCCTGTCAACAGTTGAAGGTACAAAGCTTTTTATTCATTATATTGAAGAGTCCACTGCTCAGTTGGTAAAACACAAGGCTCTTAACCTTGTGGACGTGGATTCAAGTCCTATGATGAGGGTTACATCATATGATGTTATTTTCATTGAAGTATATATTAAAGTCCCAGCTCAATATTATCTTACTGAGCCGGCCCTTGGGGGCTACACATCATTGCTCAAATCTACATGATTATACCTACAAAGTCCCTTCTCATTATTGCATAATGACCCTGCTCTTGGGGGCTACACTGGTTGAAGTTTTTATGAGTATAAGACAATTGCAAGTCCCAGGTTGCTGTAAGCATGATAACCCGGCACTTGGGGGCTACATAGTATGGAGTATTCAGTTTTTACTAGTCACTGGGATGAACAACATGGATTTCTTCTTAAGTGGCAGTATTTATATTGAAGCACGTCTTAAGCCATCACTTTGTTCTGCTCAAGACTTGGGGGCTACAGGTATTATATTATTATCGAAGAACTATTTTCAAATTCTCTGTTTTGAGCAAACTGGATTAACCCGGCGTCACCAATCATTACGACCCTGTGTCTGTAACCCGGCGTCATCAATAATCATGAACCGGCATTAGCAACAATCATGAACCGGTGTTGGCAACAATGATGACCCGGAATTATCAGTTTTTATAACCAGACAATGGTGGTAATCATAAACCGGCAAGTTTTACATCTTCAAGCCGGCTGGATATCAGTTGAATATTTCACAGACTAATATTTTTGTCAAGTCAAAGCATTGAAGGCCGATTCAAATGGATTCTTTATTTACAAATATCTTCTGCAAGCAAATTGATTATGAAGATGGTTATTAACTTGGAAGGAAGAAATGACAAGGATTTAAGGATGATCAAGTGCCGGCTTACAAGTATATTTAAACCGGAGCACAACCCGACAAATTTGTTCTTGTTGCAGATCAGTTTAACATGGATGAATCCAAATTAAACTGGGGGCTAATGTCGGGGATATACCCCGCGGTATAAACCGCCGGATGTATGACCCGGCTAGAGTTTGGCGATTCACTGGCAACCCACTTGGACATGGAGGTTTACGGTTCATTGGTAATCCGGCAGGCGGGTCAGAGGAGCGACAAGACCCGGTGGCCCAACGGGCGGTTTATGGAAGGCCGGATCATGCTATGGTGGGGCGGTTTAAGAGAAAAGGCGTGAGGAATATTTACTTTACAAGGAAGACCCGGACTTGTATCCGGTTTGTATTAGAAGGGAGACTAGTCCTAATCCTAATAGGACTCCACATGTAACCCGCCCCTTCAACATATATAAGGAGGGGCAGGGCTCCCCAAAGAGGGACAAGCTAGAAGCTACAAGCAAGAAGAAACAATCTTAGGGCTAGACACAAAGAGGAGAGCCGGTTTACGGCGACTCCCTCGTGATGATAATGAGACCTAGCCTCAAACAGCATGTAGGGTTTTTACCGGATGATGTTTCCGGGGCCCGAAGCTGTCTAAACCCTTGTCTTGCGTGTTGATCCGCCCTGCGTCTCTCGATTCCGCTCAACCCCTCTCAAGCTACCACATAGATGCGTTGGCCTCGCGACTAAGTCCTTACACTAGGACATCTGACGTGACAATTCCACGACAACCAGGGTATTAGATACCGGTTCGGTTGCTAAGTGTTGGTAACTCGAAATAAAAGGCTATGGAATAAACGGAGACTAGCTAAAGGTGAGCTGATGATATGTGTTGGAAGTGTTTCCAATGTTGATATGATCAAGCATCGCACGCTCCCTCTACCATCGAGATTGGTGTTTGCGTTGAGCATAGACATGATTGGATTATGTCTATTGCAATACGGTTATTCATTTAAGGAGAATAACGGTTACTCTGTTTATTTGAATAATATCTTCAATGGTCTTGCACCTAAAATGAATGGTTCATTGAATCTTGATCGTAGTGATACACATGTTCATGCCAAAAGATATAAGATAGTAATGATAGTACCACCTACTTGTGGCACTGCCACTTGAGTCATATTGGTATAAAACGCATGAAGAAGCTCCATGTTGATGGATCTTTGGACTCACTCATTTTTGAAAAGTTTGAGACATGCGAACCATGTCTATTGGTGTATATGCATGAAGAAACTCCATGCAAATGGACCGTTTGGACTCACTTGAGACATGCAAATCATACCACATGGGCAAGATGACTGAAAGCCTCATTTTCAGTAAAATGGAACTAGAAAGCAACTTGTTGGAAGTAATACATTTTGATGTGTGCAGTCCAATGAGTGCTGAGGCATGTAGTGGATATCGTTATGTTCTTACTTCACAGATGATTTGAGTAGATATTGAGTATATTTACTTGATGAATCACGAGTCTGGATTATTGAAAGGTTCAAGTAATTTCAGGGTGAAGTTGAAAGATCGTCGTGACAAGAGGATGAAATATCTATGATATGATCATAGAGATGAATATCTGAATTACGAGTTTGGCACAGAATTAAGACATTGTGGAAATCGTTTCACAACTAATACAGCCTGGAACACCATAGTGTGATGGTGTGTTCGTACATCATAACTGCACCCTATTGGATATGATGCATACCATGATGTCTCTTATCGAATTAGCATGATAGTTCATGGGTTAGGCATTAGAGACAACCACATTCACTTTAAATAGGGCACCACGTAATTCCGATGAGATGACACCGTATGAACTATGGTTTAGAGAAACCTAAGCTGTCATTTCTTAAAAGTGTGGGGCTGCGACGCTTATGTGAAAAAGTTTCAGGCTGATAAGCTCGAACCCAAAGCGGATAAATGCATCTTCATAGGACACCCAAAATAGTTGGGTATACCTCCTGTCTCAGATCCAAAAGCAATAAGGGATTGTTTCTAGAATCGGGTCCTTTCTCGAGAAAAAGTTTCTCTCGAAAGAATTGAGTGGGAGGATGGTGGAGACTTGATGAGGTTATTGAACGTCTCTTCAACTAGTGTGTGGCAGGGCACAGGAGTTGTTCCTGTGGCACCTACACCAATTGAAGTGGAAGCTTATGATAGTGGTCATGAAACTTCAGATCAAGTCACTACCAAACCTCGTGGGATGACAAGGATGCGTACTACTTCAGAATGGTACGTAATCCTGTCTTGGAAGTCATGTTGCTAGACAACAATGAACCTACGAGCTATGGAGAAGCGATGGTGGGCCCGGATTCCGATAAATGGCTCGAGGCCATAAAATCCGAGATAGGATCCATGTATGAAAACAAAGTGTAGACTTTGGGAGAACTACTTGATGGTCGTAAGGCTGTTAGGTACATATGGATTTTAAAAGGAAGACGGACAATGATGGTAAATGTCACCATTAAGAAAGCTCGACTTGTCGTTAAGATTTTTCCGACAAGTTCAAGGAGTTGACTACGGTGAGACTTTCTCACTCGTAGCAATGCTAAGAGTCTGTTGGAATTATATTAGCGATTACTGCATTATTTATGAAATCTTGCATATAGGATGTCAAAACATTGTTTCCTTGATGATTTTTGAGGAAAGGTTGTATGTGATACAACCAGAAGGTTTTGTCAATCCTGAAAGATGCTAATAAGTATGCAAAGCTCCAGCAATCCTTCTAAGGACTGGAGTAAGCATCTCGGAGTTGGAATGTATGCTTTGATGAGATGATCAAAGATTTTGGGTTTATACAAAGTTTATGAGAAACTTGTATTTCCAAAGAAGTGAGTGGGAGCACTATATAGAATTTCTGATGAGTATATGTTATTGACATATTATGGATCAGAAATGACCTAGGATTTCTGGAAAGCATATAGGGTTATTTGGAAAGTATTTTTCAATGGAAAGCCTGGATTAAGCTACTTGAATGTTGAGCATCAAGATCTATAAGGATAGATCAAAACGCTTAATGGTAATTTCAAATGAGCACATACCTTGACATAATCTTGAAGGTGTTCAAGATGGATCAGTCAAAAAAGGAGTTCTTGCCTGAGTTGTAAGGTATGAAGTTAAGACTTAAAGCTCGACCACGGCAGAAGAAAGAGGAAGGACGAAGGTCGTCCCCTATGCTTTTATCATAGGCTCTCTACAGTATGCTATGCTGTGTACCGCACCTGAAGTGTGCCTTGCCATGAGTTAGTCAAGGGGTACAAGAGTGATCCAAGAATGGATCACAGCACAGCGGTCAAAGTTATCCTTAGTAACTAGTGGACTAAGGAATTTTCTCGATTATGGAGGTGGTAAAAGAGTTCGTCGTAAAGGGTTACGCCGACGCAAACTTTGACACTAATCCAGATTATTCTGAGTAGTAGACTGGATTCGTATAGTAGAATAGTTATTTGGAATAGCTCCAAATATAGCGTAGTAGCTGCATCTACAAGATGACATAGAGATTTGCGAAGTACATACGGATCTGAAAGATTCAGACCCGTTGACTATAACATCTCTCACAAGCATAACATGTTCAAACCCAGAACTCATCGAGTGTTAATCACATGGTAATGTGAACTAGATTATTGACTCTAGTAAACTCTTTGGGTGTTAGTCACATGGGGATGTGACCTTGAGTGTTAATCACATATCGATGTGAACTAGATTATTGACTCTAGTAAACTCTTTGGGTGTTAGTCACATGGGGATCTGACCTTGAGTGTTAATCACATATCGATGTGAACTGGATTATTGACTCTAGTGCAAGTGGGAGACTGTTGGAAATATGCCCTAGAGGCAATAATAAATTAGTTATTATTATATTTCCTTGTTCATGATAATCGTTTATTATCCATGCTAGAACTGTATTGATAGGAAACTCAGATACATGTGTGGTTACATAGACAACACCATGTCCCTAGTAAGCCTCTAGTTGACTAGCTCGTTGATCAATAGATGGTTACGGTTTCCTGACCATGGACATTGGATGTCGTTGATAACGGGATCACATCATTAGGAGAATGATGTGATGGACAAGACCCAATCCTAAGCATAGCACTAGATCGTGTAGTTCGTATGCTAAAGCTTTTCTAATGTCAAGTATCATTTCCTTAGACCATGAGATTGTGCAACTCCCGGATACCGTAGGAGTGCTTTGGGTGTGCCAAACGTCACAACGTAACTGGGTGGCTATAAAGGTACACTACAGGTATCTCCGAAAGTGTCTGTTGGGTTGGCACGAATCGAGACTGGGATTTGTCACTCCGTGTAAACAGAGAGGTATCTCTGGGCCCACTCGGTAGGACATCATCATAATGTGCACAATGTGATCAAGGAGTTGATCACGGGATGATGTGTTACGAAACGAGTAAAGAGACTTGCCGGTAACGAGATTGAACAAGGTGTCGGGATACCGACGATCGAATCTCGGGCAAGTATCGTACCGCTAGACAAAGGGAATTGTATACGGGATTGATTAAGTCCTTGACATCGTGGTTCATCCAATGAGATCATCGTGGAACATGTGGGAGCCAACATGGCTATCTAGATCCGGCTATTGGTTATTGTCCGGAGAGTCATCTCGGTCATGTCTGCATGTCTCCCGAACCCGTAGGGTCTACACACTTAAGGTTTGGTGACGCTAGGGTTATAGAGATATTAGTATGCGGTAACCCGAAAGTTGTTCGGGGTCCTGGATGAGATCCCGGACGTCACGAGGAGTTCCGGAATGGTCCGGAGGTAAAGAATTATATATAGGAAGTGCTATTTCGGCCATCGCGACAAGTTTTGGGGTCACCGGTATTGTACCGGGACCACCGGAAGGGTCCCGGGGGTCCACTGGGTGGGGCCACCTACCCCGGGGGGCCACATGGGCTGTAGGGGGTGCGCCTTTGCCTATATGGGCCAAGGGCACCAGCCCCAAGAGGCCCATGCGCCAAGAGAAGAGGAAAAGGAAGAGTCCTAATGGGGGAAGGCACCTCCGAGGTGCCTTGGGGAGGAGGGACTCCTCCCTGGCCGCACCCTTCCTTGGAGGAAGGGCCAAGGCTGCGCCCCCCCCCTCTCCCTTGGCCCTATATATAGTGGGGGAAAGGGAGGGAAACCATATCTAAGCCCTGGCGCCTCCCTCTCCCTCCCATGACACATCTCCCTCCTCCCGCAGCGCTTGGCGAAGCCCTGTTGGAATCCCGCTACTTCCACCACCACGCCGTCGTGCTGTTGGATCCCCATCAACCTCTCCTCCCCCCTTGCTGGATCAAGAAGGAGGAGACGTTGCTGCTCCGTACGTGTGTTGAACCGGAGGTGCCGTCCGTTCGGCGCTAGGATCATCGGTGATTTGGATCACGACGAGTACGACTCCATCAACCCCGTTCTCTTGAATGCTTCCGCGCGTGATCTACAAGGGTATGTAGATCCACTCCTCCCTCGGTTCATGCCACCAACCGGGACTAAAGGGTTTGTCCTCGTTGCGCTTAGAGTTTAGTCCCACCTCGCCAACCGAAGGGCGCTCACACCTGTTTATAAGCCCGTCCCTCTCTGCCTTGTTGAGCTCCTCTCAAAGTGAAAATAGATGCCCCTATACAGGGAATTTGACCTAAATTCATAGTGAATTTCTCTGAAATTCATAGAAATTGATTATGAATTTAGGTTGAATTTTCTCTATAGGCGCATCTATGTTCATTTTTTAGTAAAGTTAATCACAAACTTGTGATTCACACAAATTTCAAAGAATTCGAATTTTAACTATTCTAATTTGAAAACTAATGGCACTAACAGAAAGTTTATAATTTTTGGTTCCTGGGTTAAGAGATACATAGCTGGAGAGGGATCTCTGTGGAGAAAGATTGTAGATAGTAAATATAATACTAAAAATCCTAATATTATGTGCTGTAGAGACCCACACCCTTCCCAGTTCTGGAAGAGTTTTATGTGGGCCCTGCAGGCAGTGAAGATGGGGTATGAATGGCAAATAGGTGATGGTAGATTGGTTAGATTATGGGAAGATACCTGGTATGGTAACACTCCCCTAGCCACATAGTACTGGGACCTATATGTTTTGGTTAATGAAAAGAATAAAACCATTGCAGATCTCTGGGATGGACAGGAGCTCAAATGCACCTTTAGAAGGACCTTCTCGGATGAACTGATCTTACAATGATTTGAATTGATTGAAATACTTTCCCTGACTGACTTTACTCAGGGGACAGACTCTTTGATTTGGAAGAGTATGAGTCTAAAGGAGTTTATTCTTCTAAGTCTCTATATGCTATTGTTAATTTCAGCGGGGGTGTAGCCTATTTACCTCCCTGATGTCTGGAATGTGAAAGTACCACCTAGAGTTCAAGGGTTTTTGTGGCTTTTTTCTCAGAATAAAATCATGACTTGTGATAATTTGAGGAAAAGAGGCATAGAAAAACCACTAGAATGTGTTTTTTGCAAAGAGATTGAGTCTGTCCATCATTTGCTCTTTGAATGTGTAGTAGCTAAGCTGGTCTGGACTGAGGTAGAATCTGTCTTTAACATCTCGGTCAGTGACTTTGTTTCTGTTGCGAAAAACTGATTATGTGTCAAGAAATGCAAGCAACTGAATGTTGTGAGCTCCGCTATCCTGTGGGGACTTTGGAATTTTAGGAATTATGTAGTCTTTAATAGATGCTCTTGGATTTCTATGAAACAGGTCTTGGGAAGAGTCTATCGTTATCTGAGGGACTGAACCAAGCTGTTCCCAGATCTCTAGGGAGGGAAAATGCAAGAGTTTCAGGAACTGATCTGGGAGCGGCTGAGAAAACCATTGATGCTGGAGCCGGGCTGATATGTCGCAATTGGTTTGAAGATCAAAACGCTGGAGAGGGGCTCTGGAAGAATGCAGTGGGAAAGGCTGCTCATGGTGGGAGGACCACTCTGGAGTATCAACTACAGCACCCCGAGGAAGCTGACAGCATTCACGTGGTCAACATCGGGTGGGGGCCTCTGTCAGTTTAGAGGAGTTTGGCATAGATGTTGCTGAGTTTGGTGTGTGTTAGCTTAAGGTTGGTGACCTGAGGTTTGTAGTTCCAGGTGGCAAGTTACTTTGGTGGTTCTGTTGTTTCAAGTGTTGGCGTTTGTGGGAGGAGGCATGATGCTTCTTCTCTCTGAGTCTGTTTCTTTATTTTGTCCTGTTGAGTCCTGGTTTTGTAAGACTTGTCCTGCTGTGGTTTCTTTCTATATGAAATGGAACCGGGGGGCGATCCCCTGTTTATAATTTTTCTAAAACTAAAAGCAAAAAACAAAAGAAAATAAATAATGCAGAAAACAAAACAAAAAAACTAAAAACTAAAATAAAAATAGCAACAATAAGTATTTTGTTGTAAGTAGAAACAAAATAAAATAAATAAAGCAACAAAGAAAACAAAAAAAGTGTTTTCAAATTTGAAAACTAATGGCATTAACAAAAAGTTTATAATTTTTCTAAAACTAAAAGCATAAAGAATTAAAAAATAAAGCAAAAAACAAAAGAAAATAAATAATGCAGAAAACAAAACAAAAAACTGAAAAATAAAATAAAAATAGCAACAATAAGTATTTTGTTGTAAGTAGAAAC
>NC_041384.1:343819-347197 GCF_002162155.2 Triticum dicoccoides | reverse complement strand
AAAAACTGGAAAAAAAATAAAAATAGCAACAATAAGTATTTTGTTGTAAGTAGAAACAAAATAAAATAAATAAAGCAACAAAGAAAACAAAAAAGAAAAAAAGTGTTTTCAAATTTGAAAACTAATGGCATTAACAAAAAGTTTATAATTTTTCTAAAACTAAAAGCATAAAGAATTAATAAGTAAAGCAAAAAACAAAAGAAAATAAATAATGCAGAAAACAAAACAAAAAAACTGGAAAAAAAATAAAAATAGCAACAATAAGTATTTTGTTGTAAGTAGAAACAAAATAAAATAAATAAAGCAACAAAAAAAAGTGCCACCTACTGGGCCCCCACAGCCTGAATACGACTAGAAACCCATCCATGGGCCAGGATTCAGGCCCCACAGGCATAACAGTGACAATTAGGCCCGTAAGCCTGCAATGGAGAGGAGCTCGAGAGGGGTGCGACAGTGGGGCTTATAAACCACTGCGCGCCCCTCTCAACTAGCAAGGTGGGACTAAACTCCCTGCCTTCTCTGCTTGCCGCGCGCCGCCGCCACCGCCCCGGCCTGCTCTGCTTTGCCGCGCGCCGCCGCCGCCCCGGCCTGCTCTCTGTTTTTTTCATATATTTTTTTGTAATTCATTGATGTATGTATATATGGATGTTGTATGTATATGTATACATGCAGATGTATGTATGATCCATTGATATGTATGAATTGATGTATGATTTTTTTTTGTTCATAGAATTTTTTTGTCAATTTATGTATATATATGTTCATATATATATGTGCATATTCAGAAAAAAAATGTGTTGCAAAAGTTACATTTAAGGTTAGTTGATTTAATGCATTTGAGGTTATTAGTTCTACTGTTAGTGCATTTTAGGATAGTACATTCTAGGTTAGTGCTTTGAACTAGTTTAATTAGTAGTTGAATTAGTTGATTTAATAAGTACTACTTTATTTTACGATATATATACAAGTAGTTTATTTTTAGTTAGTACTACTTTATTTTATTTATAGTAGTTGAACTGGTGGATTTAAGAAAACTAGTTTATTTACTATATATAGAAGTAGTTTATTTTTAGCAAGAAAATTAATAGAACTAGTTTTTTTTAGTTAAAGCAATTTTTCCCGCATCGACATGGACGATGCCTATTCCGCATCCTCGTCGTCGAGTCGGCGGAGGACGACACCTGCTTGACCAGATGGGCCATGTCCGGGACTGGGCTCCGCCGGGGTGGTACTGGGAGGCGCTATCTTCCGGGGGGCGTAGCTTGGTGAGGAGCCAGCCCGTCGTTAACCCGATCCTTGTTTGGTGGCGGTCGCGTGGGCCAGTGACGGTGCCGAGGCTTCCGTACATCGCGGAGGTGGTACGTCACCGTGTCAGCGAGGAGGATCAGCACGTCCGTTGCTACATGGTTGCGTTGGAGGGCAGGTTCGAGAATACCTGGCAGGTTCTTCAGGGATCTCACTGGAGCTATGATCTTGTGATGGTTCCTTCCCTTTGGGTGTCCACCGCCCGCGCCGATACCCGTCGGGCGCTACGGTTCTAGCTGTACTGGCGATATGTATGATAGTATTCGACGTGTATTAGTGGTAATATTCGACGATGTACGGACACATGGAGATGATGTAGTTTTTCTTATAATTGAATGCATCCTAATTTGAATACTACTTTATTTTGCGATTTGATTTTTCTTATTGAATGCTCAAATTGGAGAGCACTATGCAAGGCATATGCATATGATTAGTTGAATAATAATGATCTAATTTAGGTTTTGTAGTACATATATTTAATTGTACATGCTTAATCTTTGAATTATGAACGTAGGAAATGTCATCATCGGATGACGGAAGTCTCCCGGGGGAGTGCGACTGGTGCCACGACAATCGAGGTCTGTGCGACAGGCCTCACCTGGACGATGATCGGCGCTTCAGCATTAAGCTCGAGGAGACCTTCGAAGTTGAAACGGTACGCAACGACGACAAGTGTTTTTTTTCATAATTAAGCATGACTTCAACTATTTCAACATGTAATTTTCATCTTTTACAATTCGAGTATAGTTTATCCCATGTCATGCAAGACGCTATGTCTTGGAGAGGATGGATTTTGAAGACCATGAAAATTTTGAAACGAAGAAAATTCACCTAAGGACCCATCATGATGTGGATTTTGAAGTAAATCTGTATAATGCTGAGAGCGTAACCCATTTTGGTTGCAAAAATTGGGAAGCATTTTGCAAGATGTATGGTTTTGATGAGGGTATGCTTGTCACCATGGATCTTGGTGATCCTGAAATCGAGCAAGACAATATGGACATTTGGGTCCTTGTTGATACGCCTCCAGTTCTACAGCTATGTGAGTTTCTCAAACATAGTTAATTATTAACTAATTTATATTGTTCATTTCAAAATAGTTGACAGCTTATTTCCATTGACAGCTTATTTTGAAGTATCAAAGAATGTGCAGAAGATGGTAGATAGAACTTACTACACCGATGGCTCTGAGTTAAGTTACAAGGAGAAAAATCATCTGGTTGGATTTTGTAATGATCTTGAGAATTACAAAATTATGGTCAATACGTGCCACTAGTGCACGTGTTGAACTACGGTAACTACTACGGAGATACCCTGGTAAGATTTTTTACTATTACGATATACGTGCATCTTTTGCATACTTCTATAAAACTAGTACATCATTGCTAACTATGAAGTTATTACTATGTTTTTCAACAGATAATCCCAGAGGATTGTGTGCCTCATCTGATGTATGAGCATGGTCGCCTTGATGTTTTGGACATATATCCAGGTCATCCTACGAATCTCAGCTGTCCATACCGGATTTCTAAAAGAAGTGGAGACATGCAAATCAGAGAATGGAAAAATGTATGGACACTCGTAAAGAGGTTCTTGGACGCAAAAGGAAGCGCAGCGCAAGAATTGGAGACAGGATGATCTCCATTCTCCATAATGGAGAGTCAGGGTCTATACTGTTTTATGCTATTTTACCTTAAAGAGGGTATTTAGGTCCTACCTAATACTGATGATCATGTGCTAAGAACAATTAAGTACGGTTGGTTCGATGACTATGAGGATGATGATCGTATGACTTGTTATTAATAACGAGTAGAAGTTGTATCATGATGATTAGTAGGACTTATTATTATGATGATGCATGATGTGAGCATGAAGAGCTATTATATATCAGTGGGTGAAATGAACATGGATTGGATTGAAGTGAAGGCAACATGCATGTGGTGCATGTCGAAAGTAGTACTAATCCAAACTTGATCAAGTTAGGATTAATTAGTATTACTTTCGACATGCACCACATGTTGCCTTCACTTCAATCTAAGCCATGTTTAGGCATAGCATAGCGTTGGTATAAAC
>NC_041384.1:333110-343458 GCF_002162155.2 Triticum dicoccoides | reverse complement strand
ACGCGTGGAGGCCTATTGGTCCTGGTTGGTGCCACCAACCGGGACCAAAGGCCCTCCTGCCTGGGCTCAGCGCGCAGGCCACGTGGTTAGAACCGGGACTAAAGGGTCAGGGCATTAGTAACGACCCTTTAGTCCCGGTTTAGGAACCGGGACAAAAGGCCCTGACGAACCGGGACAATAGGCCCGTTTTCTACTAGTGAATTAACGAAAGTTATATGACATATAAATACTGGATCTAGCAACTTCCTTTCTGTTGTGGAGCTGTAAAGGATTCAAGGATTATTTGATTCACATAATCCTAAAAATGCAGTAATGTACAAAGAAAGACCCAATACTAGTTATGATGTCCACTTGTATTCTACATGGCCGAATTATGTCAAAAAATTGATTGCCCGAATGGGGAATTACGAAATTTTGAAATTTTACCATAGATGAAAATTTTGATAACATACAGAGAAGAGAAATCCCCAGAAATTATTTTGTGAGACTATTTAATCCTACAAATCTAGCACCCTGATGAATTCCCTAAGATTATAATGCTCATAAATTTATATAAACATCCTTCGAATAAGAGAAATCTTTGGCATTGCCAATATTCTCGGCCTCGTATTCGTACATTTGTTTTTTTTTGTAATTTCATACATATTCATGTCCTAGATTTGTTTTATGTGTGCTGGGTGTGCCGTGGGTAACAAGGCAGTACATGGGAGGTGTACAGCGAGCAGCGCCGTTGTGGATGATGCGAGGGTCGCAGAGGATGATGCCGTATGCGTGGTCGCGCCACGAGTGACACCATTATGGATGCCAAGATAGCGACAGGGAGGATGAAGCTGCCACAGGGATCACACCATGGCTATTGAAGGGAACCTTGTTGAGGAAGAGGACGAGGCCACACACCACGATGGACACAACATCCCTAGTAGGAAACTAATTTTGAATGAAAAGATATGCGTATTAAAGTTAGAATCTGGTTGATAAAAGTTAATAACGACCACATCTTTCTGGTCATTATAGGCTTCTGATAGCTCCATTTTGCATCATGTTTTTATGTTGATATTCATTGCATATTGGACTGTTATTACATTTTATGATGCAATTCTTATGCATTTTCTCTCTTATTTTACAAGATTTGCATGAAGAGGGAGAATGCCGGCAGCTGGAATTCTGAACCGGAAAGGAGCAAATCTGAGATACCTATTTTGCACAACTCCAAATGTCCTGAAACTTTACGGAGAATTGTTTTTAAATATAAAAAATATTGGGCGAATATAGATCAGAAGGGGACCCACCATGTCCTTTAAATTGATTAAATGAGTTTGCATTCTTTAGAAAATTTAAAGGCGGGAGATTTTCCATCTAATCCACTCGTAATTCTTGTGGATGTATAACTAAGAAGCAACACATTTGTATCATTTTTCCGTTGTTCAGGATAAGTCTCATAAAGATGATTGGATAACACAGTACCAAATGATTATGGGAATTTTTCATGGTTTGAACTATCTTCACAACAAATACATCATTCACTTGGATTTAAAACCTGACAATATTCTTTTGGATGCTCATTTGGAGCCTAACGTTGCAGAATTCGGGCTCTCAAGATGCTTTGATGAAGAAGTATCAAGAGTTTACACTAACAAAGTTATGGAACACCGTAAGCAAAGACCATTGATCAGTATGTCATATTTTTACACTAATAATATTTGCTTGATCATAATTTTTCAGTTTCACAAAATTTTATCAAATTCATTAACTTTTCTCAACTCGATGAACTTTTTTATTTCTTGATTTTTTTCCAAATTTGTGTACTTTTGTCAAATTTGTTAACTTTTTTTAATCGATGAACTTTTTCCAATTTTGTAAACTTTTTTCACATTTGTGTACTTTTTAAAATTGATATAAATTTTTGAAACTTGTGGACTTTTCTATCATCTATGAATTAATTTTTTGAATTTTAAAAACCGGCAACCATGTAACCAGACTGCCCTATTATATAGTCAAGCCTCCTGCCTCCTTGTGTGTCACCAGACGTGGTAGGACTACAACCACGAACAGCACAGGTACGTTACGCATTTTTTTCTCCTAATTTTAGTGTATCTGTTATTTGCAATATTCGCTATTATCAATCAACATGAACATTTTATTATATCCAAATAATTTTTTAAAATTTGTCAATAATTTTGGAATTTCAAATTGGAAATGAAAATTTTGTAAACTTGAACACTTTTCCAAATTTGTAAATAAATTCCCAACGTTTACGTTGTACACTAATTACAAACCACGTACTTTTTTTGAAATTTATAAAATTTTTGGAAATGTGAGAATTTCTTACATTTGTGAGCAAAAACATTCAAATATGGGAATATTTTTTGAAATTCCAAAACATTTTTTAATTTGAAAAAATTATTTGAAAACATTAATATTTTTTGTATTCCATAAATATTTCAAATTTTAAACAGCTTTCAAAAAGAATAATAAAGTTCAAAAAAGAGAAGAATGAATTAATGAGAAAATAAATTAAAACAAAAAGGTAGAAAAGAAAAAATATGCTTCGGTCTTGGGCCAACTAGGCTACTGCCGGCCCGTCCAAGCCTCCGCGGACTTGAAAAACGTTTATCAATTTCGAAAACAAATGTTCACGAATTTGGAAAAACAAATTGCAGGCTTTGGACAAAATTCGTAGCACTTGAGAAGAGTTCGTGGACATGAAAAAAAGTTCTGAGATTTAAAACAAATTTCAAGAATTTAAGAAGATATTGAAGAATTTGAAATGTTCACGAATTTCAGAAAAGGTTCATGATTTAGAAATAGAATGTGAAATTAAAAAAAAGGCGAAATAAAAAAGAAAACCAAAAGGAAAACTGGAGAAACATAAACTAAAAAAACGAACACCAAAAATTTTAAAAAAAATTCATGTTTCCAAAGATGTTCAAAAGTTGTTCATATTTTTGAAATTTGGTTCAAATTTCATAAAACAATTGCTCAAATTTGGTTTATAAATTGAAAGACTATTCTACTTTAAAAATTGTTCACATTTTTCTCAATAAAACTTCCTAATTTTTATCAGAAAATATTTCATATATATGAATGTTGTTGTGTTTTCTTATATATTTCACGCTACAAAATATCACAAACAGCGGTGGGGTGAAGTGTCTAGTAGCGTATGCCTTTAAGTGTGAGGTCTTGAGTTTGAGTCCTCACTAGCACTCCCTTTACTCTGTATTTTTACGTACTTTCAAAAAAGATCATCATGCCCTTTATTATGATGGGCATCATGCCCTTTATTATGATGGGGTAATCTCCCCCATCGGTGTGTTTACGCGGGGGGAGGGGGAATGCCAAAGCAGTAGTGTTTATATCAATGCCGGTTCTTGGACCATTGGGTCCCAAAAAATAATCACTGGTCTTCACTCGAGCCTAGGACTTTCAAACTGTAGCTCGTGACCTTCTCTAACTGGTTCCATGGCTTTTTGGGACTCAAGTTATCAAATTATTATTTTTCTGGTCATACCCCGGCCCCGTGAGCATCCCCATAAAATTTAGACTCATGTTTCCTATAAAAACCACATGGCTATGACCATGACCATAAAGGTTTGTCAACAAGCAGTTAGCCAAGGCTGACCACGATCAATATCATGCATGTCTCATATTGCTTATATATTAACATGTGTTGTGTCATGTCGCTTAGCTAAATTTATATATATCCTCCTCTCCCTTGATTATACGATGTACTGATACTGATACAGAGCATGCTTACGTCCAATCAATGGCCAGATTTTCCATATAACTCTACTTCTAGGACAATCTGGTTAGTAACACAGTTTAATATAGCGGGAAAGTATACTTTTGCCCCTCGTTGTTCTCGCACTCTTGGTTTCGTCCTTTTTTTGCGAGAGACATCAGAAGCATTACCCAAAGTCCAGGGTTACAAAGCACCACAAATAATAATAATTACATCCAAGTCCTTAGGGACTGATGATCTTCTACTCCCCAAATGAGCCGGTGGTGCCCTGCACTTCCACTCCACTCCCGGAGCCGGCATGACTTTGCTACCTATGGTTGAGAAATCATCAAAACAACAGACGAGGATCTGGAGGAGGACGTGGATTTTTAAAGCTCGGACTTCTGGGCACCCTCTATCCATACCCTCCAACATTGCTTTGAGATCCGTACTAGACAGCTAACTTACTACAATAAAATTTCTCTTTTTTATTTCTTCCAAATAAAACAACATATGAACTTCAAACTTTGCAAGACATTAAAACATCCTAACTAGAATGTGGGAAAAAACTTTCAGATTTTTTGGTCCAACATAAATATAAGAAATGAGATTTTTTTAAAATTAAAAATGGTATTTTTAGTATTTGTGATGCACAAAAAAATCTGAATTTTTTTTCTCATCTGTAAAGTTTGAAGTTCATATGTTTTTCTACATGAGAGAAACAAAAAAGGACAAAAGTAGTTGCACGAATCGTGAAGCAAAAATGAGTGGCTACATAAGGGGGTCTTGTGAAGCCTATGCTCTATAATATGTTTACCCTAGGATCTGCAACGGGAGATTGCGCTTTGCGTCGCAGTCGTGTGCAAGCGATGGACTGCGTACGCCTATCGAGCTGCTGACGCGGGCAAGACAATGAGCAGCAACGGCTGCCATGACTGCCGTCGACGAGCATCCCACTAGTCACCGCCGATGCTAGGTGTAAACTTTTGGAATGCTTTGCTTAATTGATACAGAGTACATCAGGGGATACATATAGTGCTGGCTAGACCAACTATCGCTAGGTCGTGGAGCAGATCGTGCAACGATCGTGGGCAGAGGGAGTTTGCTGACTAACACCCCCCCCCCCCGCAGTGTCAGCGGCGGGCTCGACGACGTTAAGACTGGCACGGATGGCGAAGAAGGGAGCTGACGGCAGGCCTTTGGTGAAGATGTCTGCAAACTGAGCACTAGTAGGGATGTGTAGAACGCGAACGTCGCCAAGCGCCACCTTCTCGCGAACGAAATGGATGTCAATCTCGATGTGCTTGGTCCGGCGATGCTGGACAGGATTGCATGACATGTAGACAGTCGAAATGTTGTCACAATAAACGATAGTAGCCTGATGAAGAGGACGATGGAGTTCACCGAGCAACTGAGAAGCCACACCGTTTCGGCAACAGCGCGAGCAACATAGCAGTATTCAGCCTCCGTGGACAACCTGGAAACAGTTAGTTGCCGCTTCGAAGACCATGAAATCAGGTTGTCACCCAAGTACACACAGTAACCTGAAGTGGATCGTCGAGTATCCGGACACCCTTCCCAGTCTACATCAGAGTACGCGGTGAGGGTGGTAGGAGATGAGGGGATAATGGAAAGGCCGTGATCTAGAGTGCCCTTAAGATAACGCAGAATATGCTTGACATGATGCATGTGCGGAAGACGTGGATCGTGCATGTACAAGCAGGCTTGTTGGACAGCGTACGTGATCTCCAGACGCGTGAGAGTGAGATACTGGAGAGCGCCGGTGAGACTGCGATAGAGAGTGGGATCATCAAGAGGGTTGCCGGCGGAGGAAACCTTAGAACCGGTGTCAACTGGGGTACGAGCAGGGTGACAGTCAATCATGCCGGCTTTGGAGAGAAGGTCGAGAGCATATTGACGTTGCGATAGAAAAAGACCCGAGGAGGACCGGGAGACAGCAATGCCGAGAAAGTGATGCAGCGGACCAAGATCGGTCATGCAAAATTCCGAACGAAGAGAAGAAATGATGTGGGTAAGGAAAACCTCCGAGGAGGCAGTAAGCACTATATCATCGACATAAAGGAGAAGGTAGGCAGTGTGCTCGGGAGAGTGGAAAATGAAGAGGGAAGAATCCGAACGAGAGGGAAAGAATCCAATGCGCTGGATAAAGGTAGCAATCCAAGACTATCTAACTCATGCATGACCTTCTCTACGAAATTAAATTATACAGGCTGCCCTATTATATAGCCAAACTTCCTGCCTCCTTCTGTGTAACCAAACGAGGTAGGACTAAAACCACGAACATCACAATACATACATGTAGTTTTTTTCCTAATTTTAATGCCTCTGTTGTTTGCAATATTCCCCATTATCAATCAACATGAACATTTTCCTATATCCAAATGATTTCTTTAAATTTGTCAATAATTTTAGAAATTCAAATTGCGAACCGAAATTTTGTAAACTTGAACGCTTTTCCAAATTTGTGAATAAATTCACAACAATTGATGTTCTACACAAATTACAAACCACGTACATTTTTTGCAATTTATCAAATTTTTGGAAATGTAAGAACTTCTCAAATTTGTGAGCAAAAATATTGGAATACGGAAAAAATTGAAATTCCAAACATTTTTAATAATTCAAAAAATATTTGAAAATTTTAATCTATTTTTATTCCTTAAATATTTCAAATTTTTATACAGGTTTCAAAAAGAATAATGAAGTTCAAAAAAATTGAAAAACTAATTAATGAGAAAATAAGTAAAAACTAAAACTAAAAAAGAAAAATATGCTTCCGCCTTGGCCCAACTAGGCGACTGCATCGTTTCCTTCGGGTGCCTATTGAGCCAGCCCAAGCATTCGCAGATTTGAAAAGGGTTTATCAATTTTGAAAACAAATGTTCACGAATTTGAAAAAAAATATCACGTGCTTTGGACAAAATTCGTAAAACTTGAGAAGAGTTCGAGAATATAGAAAACAGTCCAGAGATTTGAAAGCAAATTTCACGAATCTTAGAAAATGTTAATGAATTTGAAAAGTTCACAGATTTAAGAAAAGGTTTAAGATTTAAAAATAGTTTGTGAATTTTCAAAAAAGAAAAGAAAATTAAAAATATAAATTAAAATGAAAACAAAAGGAAAACTGGACAAACAAAAACTAAGAAAACGAAAACAACAAATTCAAAAAAAATCATATTTTGAAAGATGTTCAGAAATTGTTCATGTTTCGAAATTTGGTTCAAATTTCATAAAATGTTTGCTCAAATTTTGTTCATTAATTGAAACACTATTTGGCACTAAAAATTGTTCATATTTTTCACAATAAAAATTTCTAACTTTTTTCAGAAAATATTTCATATAGATGAACGCTGTTGTGTTTTCTTATATATTTCATGCTACAAAATATCACAAGCAGCGGTGGGGTGAAGTGTTTAGTACCGCACACCTTTAAGTTTGAGTCCTTGTGAGCACTCCCTTTTCTCTGTAATTTTACGTCGTTAATATTCACCGTGGTAGGAGGGACGGCGCTTAATGCGCCAGCCCAATCCTTCGCGCTGTGCAATTTGTATACGAGGTCTCGTGACGTATTTTTAAAAAGGACCATCATGCCTTTTATTATGAAAGGATGTCGGGTAATCTTAGCCATCAATGTGTTTATATAAATGCTGCTGGTACTCGGACTAAAAATGCTCGGGTCCCTCCCCGTATTAAAAGAAAAAACAATCATCACTGACCTTCACTCGAGCCTAAGAGTTTTAAACTGTAGCTCGTGACCTTCTTTAACTGAGTTCCATGGTTTTTTGGGACTCAAATTATCAAATTATTTTTTCTGGTCATGCCCCGGCCTTCCGATTCAAAGAAGGTGTTGCATGCCCATGAGCATCCCCATAAAATTCGGACTCATGTTTCCTATTCAAACCACATGGCCATGACCTTAACCATAAAGGTTATCAACAAGCAGTTAGCCAAGGCTGACCACGATCAACATCATGCAAGTCTCATTTTACTTATATATTGACATGTGTTGTGTCATGTCACTTAGCAAAATTTATATATATCCTCCTCTCCCTTGATTATACAATGTACTGATACTGATACAGAGCATGCTTATGTCCAATCAATGGCCAGATTTTCCATATCAACTCTACTTCTGGGACAACATGGTTGGTAACACAATTTAATAATGTGGGAAAGTAAAATTTTGCCCCTCGTTGTTCTCGGACTCTATGTTTCGTCCTATTTTCTTTTGCGAGAGACATCAGAAGCATTGCCCAAAGTCTAGCATTAAAAAGCACCATAAATAATAATAATTACATCCAAGTCCTTAGGGACCGATAATCTTCTACTTCCCAAATGAGCCGGTGGCGCACTGCCACTTCTGATCCATTCCCGGAGCCGGCATAACTTTACTACCCGTGGTTGAGAAGTCATCAAAACAACGAACGAGGAACTCACCAGAGGAAGTCAAGTGCCAAACGATCACTCGCCGATGCTGGAGAGATGAATGATCTAGTTGCCAACCAACCACCCGTCGATGATGCCACCGCAAAACAAGTTTAAAGTTAACAATTGAAACTCAAAACCAATGTCAATGGACAATGCAAGATGTACGATTTTGAATGACATGGCTTTGACTTTTGCATTTAAAAGATCTAAAAAGGTTAGAATGGAAACCAAAATAATAATTAAAAAACAAAAATACACAAAACAAACATTTTCTTAGATCAAAACAAAACAAATCATAAGTATGCTACAAAATAAGAAAATTGAGGCAGGGCGAGAATAGTTCATGAACACCCGCAAAAGAAGTTTATATGTTTAAACAAAATGTAATAGTAGAAAGCACCATATTAGACTCTGTTGTGGATATATATGGACGTGCGCACTTGTATGAACTACCCCCCCCCCCACCACTCCCACCTTTTTCTGTAGACGTACTTCTGTTTTTTTTCTTAAAATTCTAACTTATTTTGATTTTTCCTGATTTTGTTCATGTTGATTGGTTGTTACTCCCTCTGTCCGAAAATACTTGTCGGAGAAATGGATGAATCTAGACGTATTTTAGTTATAGATACATCCAATTTTATCCATTTCTCCGACAAGTATTTCGGGACGGAGGGAGTACATGTGTAAAACTGCCCTCTAACCATCCAGAATGTACTTGAATTTGTTCAAGGGATGAATGATAAAATACTATTTGGTTTTTAATCAATGATCAAACTGGTGTGCTTTTGGGGTCTTGAGATCACAACTCACGAACACTCATCCTATGATGGTGAAAAAAGTTAATGCACAGCAACCTTCACCTGCTTGAATAATGATGTACCCTTATATATACCACCATCTTCATCTGACCCACTTCACTTTGCATGTTGGCAGCACAAGTATGCTTAGTACGCCAAGGAGGTGAAACCCATGTGTTGTATACAAAGAATGGGAGGGGCTGAAATTAAGTTGAATAGAATGGATGTGGGAAACCTTGGGAACAGGAGACAACAGGATGAAGGAAACATAAGGATCTCGAAGAACTTGAATTGAATTGAATTGTCATTGTTGATCTTAGCGCGAGGAACACAGTGATGTTTGTGTGTCCAGTGCAATCATCAAATCATGGGTGCCCAAAAGGGTCACTGTTGTGGCTGACTTAGATAGATAATACTGGGAGTATAGTAGTAACTAACTTTTGATTTTTGAGAAAAAGGGTTCCCCCGCTTTGTATTACAAAGCAAACATCCGATACAACCAACGATAGGTGCTGGAGCGGAAGCAGCACAACCACGCCCAAAAGAAAAGAAAGAGAAAAGGGAAAAGAAACAAATGCCGATAACGGCAGATCGACAAAGACGACGGAGCCTCGCGACCGCTGCTTCCACCGGAGATCGTCCCCCAAGCTCCGAGACTCTGAAGCGCCGGTACCAATCAACACCTCCAAGAAGGGACGCGACGATGACGACGCTGCTGCCAAGGGTTTCCCCCAGTACACGGCGAGGAAAGAGGAAGGGTAGCCCCGACGCCCTCCAGGAAGGTCCGATGGCACCCTCAGGCGCCACCGTGCCGGTGTCGGCCAAGCCAATAGGGATTTCTCCCGATCCCATCCTTCACCTTAGGCACTTCGGTGCTCGCCACCAAACTGACCACCACCCTGAGCACACGGACACGAAGCATCCCACGCTGTCTCACCACGACACCGCGAAGATGGCCTGTACAACGAAGAAGGGGAGCCGGGACTAGGGCAGCAGCACCGTCAGCATACTGGAGGGCCCCACCTCCACCGTCCACGACGGTAGCCGACCAGACGCCAAAGCGGGAGCTTGCCGGGCCCGTGGCCCAACAGGCCCGGCCGGGCCCTCAGAGGCCCGGACAACTCCTGCCTCCGCGCCGCGGCAGGCATGCCGTCGGCGTCGCTGCCCCCATCCGAGCTGCTCCACCACCTCACCATACAAACGACGACGAAGCCACGCCGGGGGCCGGCCCGCTAGGACCCAGATGGGGCCCGCGGGCCCCGATCTGGGCCGCGGGCGCACCACCACGCCGTCTCGCCGCCAAGGGGCCGCGCCACCACCGAGCGAGCCGCCGGCCACCGCGCCGGGACGCCGGGCCGTCATCAGGCCGAGGGGCACCGCCGCC
>NC_041384.1:321030-332548 GCF_002162155.2 Triticum dicoccoides | reverse complement strand
GCGCGCGGGGACAGGCAGGCCCCGCCGCCACCAACACCACCCGGCCCGCGCCGGGGGCGCCCGTCGGCGGCGGCAGGGAGGGAGGGCGCGATGAGGGTGGGCGAAGGGGAAGGAGGGCTCGCGCCGCCCCGGCCACCTCCCGGGGAGGCGGCACGGAGCGGATCCAGGGGAAGGGGGGAGGGGGGAGGGGAAGGGGGCAGGGGCCACTAACTTTTGATTAGCGGAGAGATTGTACCTATGTGCTTAGTTTAATTTGTATACATTGTTTTACCGGGTAATGGTATGACTTAGTCTATTCTGGATCTGGACGCAAGTTCGCCGGCCGGCCGGGAAGAGCCCAAAATACGGAAGCAGCAGGACCGATGCTGAATTTTTGGTTGGTAGCAACACAACCAAGGATAAATGTGACAGAGACGTACTAGTACATACTTATATAGCTGGAAGAGGGTTTGCCAAGCTGTATTGTAGCTCATGACCTTTTTCTACAAAATACAGTACAAAATAAATTATATTTGTTGGTCTCGACCGGGCCTTCACTTTCGCTGATGAAGTAAAAAATTCAAAATTGTGCCACTGCATGCCTAGGAATGTGTTGATCCAATCCAGACTCGTGTTTCTCCTGTCCACGCCATGCATACTTGACCATCTGCAACTCTCATATAAGAACTAATAAAGGCGGCTATCCGGACTATGGTGGCTTTTTCACGCGGCTGGACGAAGACTAGCCCCTCATATAACACGGAGTGAATCGCTAACGATTTGTAGTGTAATACTAAGTCTTTGGATTGCCGACCAGCTCTCGCTTATCATAACAGTCAGTTTTCGGCTTTCTCTACTGACGTATTTGACCGGACGAACTGGAAATACAATCGCAGTAGTTCTCTCTTTACTACCTTAGTCGAACGAGCGGAACGTAAGGTGCTAAGCACAGGAGCCGGGCAACCCAACTATAGACCAAAGACATGATTCAGAACCAATGCATATAATGCAATACCCTGGACTCCGAAGAGTTCCCTATAGGTGTTCGGACTTGAAATGTGCAGGGCCAAATGCAGCCCCCGGTGTTAAGGCCGGATGAAAGCACGTGCGGCAGTCTGAAGTAGGGAGGGAATACAGATGATAATATAAAATAAATGAGTACCAAACAAAAGTGATGATCAACTGCTTCCTTTATACCCTGATTAATACGTCGAGACGTGTTATTACAGATAATGTCATAAATACCAAGGCCATTTTACATGCCAAAAGTTTACACAAGGGAAAGATTTACACAAGGCCTAAAAAGAAGTGGTTTGAAGATCCCAATGGTGCCCTACTGCACGTCTATGCCGTTTCTCCTTGGTGAGAAATCCTTTGAGAGGAGGGGTCGACGGTTGTCTGCAAGAAAGAGGGACCGAGAAAAGAGCCCCTGTACAACCATAGAGTAGGCAGGTTTTTAATGAACCTGCAGTGTTAAAAAATATGTAAGGTCCGAACAAGGTCAAGCCGTACTATAGACCTTTTCTGCAGTGTGCCTCCGGCGCTGCCCAGGGTATTTTAAGTGCGTAAGTAAGCGCGGTACGTATGCCGCAACCTTATGGGGAGATTGGCGGAGGCGGAACTACTATTTGAGCTCCGGATCCACCGAGTTGTCGCACTGTAACGCGGATCAGACTCGCTTAGAGGTGTCAGGGGTCTTGATGACCGATGAGCTATTCGTCTTAATGAGGCCGCCCTGTACATCGGCTGCTAGGGCCGCGGTGTGCTCCTCAGTATGGAGGGAGCGCTCCATATTTCCATTTACTGTGATGACGCCACGTGTTCCGGTCATTTTGAGCTTTAGATAAGCATAGTGCGGGACTGCATTGAAGAGAGCAAAAACCGTTCGTCCGAGCAGTGCATGATAACCACTGCGAAAAGGGACGATGTCGAAGATCAAATCTTCGCTTCGGAAGTTGTCTGGAGAGCCGAATACGACTTCTAGTGTTAAGGAACCCGTGCAGTGGGCCTCCGCGCCGGGTATCACTCCTTTAAAGGTAGTGTTACTAGGCTATATTCTTGACGGGTCGATTCCCATCTTACGGACAGTATCTTGATAGATCAAATTGAGGTTGTTGCCGCCATCCATAAGGACTCTAGTGAGATGGTATCCATCAATGATAGGATCAAGTAACAGGGCCGCCAAACCTCCGTGATGGATACTGGTTGGGTGGTCCCTGCGATCAAAGGTGACCGGACAAGCCGACCATGGGTTGAATTTTGGGGCGACATGCTCTATGGCGTAAACGTCCCTTAATGCGTGTTTGTGCTTCCTCTTGGGAATGTGGGTGACATAGATCATGTTCACCGTTTTCACCTCGGGGGGAAACTGTTTCTGTCCCCCAGTGTTCGGTGGGCGAGGCTCATCATCGTCCTCGCTATGATGTGCTTTCCCCTTATGTTTGGCGTTTAATTTACCGGCCTGTTTGAAAACCCAGCAGTTTCTATTGGTGTGGTTGGCAGGCTTATTGGGGGTGCCATGAATCTGGCAGGGTCGATCCAGTATCTTGTCCAAGTTGGATGGACCGTCCCTATTACCTTTGAACAGCTTTTTCCGTTGAACGGGTTTAGAGCCACTGAATCCGAGGTTTACTGTCGCATCCTCTGTTTCTTCGTTGTTGTTCCGACACTTGTTTTTGTTGCGTCATGGCCTTCCATTGCCATCCCAGGCTTCAGAAGTGTCAGGGTCGCTGGTACTATTGCTTCTTCGAGCCAGCCAGCTATCTTCGCCTGCGCAAAAGTAGGTCATGAGTGCAGTAAGAGCTGCCATGGTATTCGGTTCTCCTGACCGAGGTGTCGGGCAAGCCATTCATCACAGACGCTGTGCTTAAATGCCGCTAAGGCCTCGGCGTCCGGATAGTCCATGATTTGGTTCTTTTTTATCAAGAACCGATTCCAAAGTTTGCGAGTTGACTCTCCGGGTTGCTGGATTATGTGACTCAGGTCGTCGGCATCCGGTGACCAGATATAAGCGCCCTGAAAGTTGTCCCGAAAAGCCTCCTCTAAGTCTTCCCAACTTCCAATGGAGTTCTCTGGGAGCTGTTTAACCAGTGTCGTGCTGGTCCTTTTAGCTTTAGAGGGAGGTATTTAATGGCGTGGAGATCATCTCTGCGAGCCATGTGAATATGGAGAAGAAAATCTTTGATCCATATGGCGGGATCCATCATTCCATCGCACTGTTCGATGTTCGCGGGTTTAAACCCTACCGGAAATTCCTGCTGCATTACCTCATCAGTAAAGAACATAGGGTGTGCGGCGCCTCTTTATCAGGCGACATTGCAACGGAGTTCGGACGACATCTGTGTTCGGTGTTGATCCTGGACTTGGTTATGTTTGTCGCGCCAGGCTTGATGGCCGTCATCTCGTGCAGGGGCACGTCCTTTTGATCCATAGATTGATCCGGTCTGACCGGCTCTAGTGTCCAGGTCCTGTCGTAAGTCGTACGTGTAGCCCGGGGCCGCTGTATCCCTGCATCTAAGGTGAGCGGGCGTGGGCTGGTGTTCGGTATAATTAGTCGTTTTGTCCCTTCCACGTAGTGGTCGGTCCGGTTGATCGGCCTGATTGTATCTTGACGGTATTGGCTCGAAGGCCTCGTCGTCGAATTGTGGTAGTAGCCTGTGTTTGGGATAACTTTTTGTTTGGCGCTCAAAGCCATATCCCTCTTCGTCGACTAGGACCTTGGTCCATCTGTCGTTGAGCTTATCCTGTTCGGCATGAAGCTGTTGTTGTTTCTTTTTCAGGCTTCCCGCGGTGGCGATGAGTTGTCGCTTGAAGTGTTCTTGTTCGAGGGGTTCCTTTGGGACGATAAAATCATCGTTGCCGAGGCTAACATCCTCTTCGGAGGCAGGTAAGTAGTTACTGTCTTCCGAATCCTTGTGATCGACGTGTTCGGGGTTGTATTGACCTTCTTCCCTTTAATCCTTCTCGAACGCAGGCTCAACGGGGTGATTGGGATCCTAGGCGTTGTCCGGGGTGTTATTATATCTGGTGTCCATATTGCTTTCCCTTACTCAACGCGATCGTGAGCGGTGCCGCTGACGCCGGCGTATTGGTGGTTCATCGACAGGCTTATCCTCATCTGGTTCTTGATTGCCATCATCGTCCTTCTTCTCAGGCGTCTCCATCATGTATACATCGTAAGTGGAAGTGGTCGTCCAACGCCCAGTGATGGGCGGGTTTTGACTCGGTTCGGCTCCGCCATCGTCGTCCATGCCGTCGATGTCTTCAGAGGCTTAATCTAGCATGTCGGTTAAATCCTCGATAGTGGCTACTAAGTGGGTGGTGGGTGGGACATAAAATTCCCTACTCTCAGCCCCCTATTTAAGCTGGGCGTAATTCCGAGGTGACACCTCCGTAATGGCGAGAGATTGTAGTAGGTCCAATGTTTTGTTTAACAGCGACAGCTGGACAGGAGTCTGACGGTTTGCGGAGCTAGGCTCCATGATGCCCTCTTGATCGAGTCTGATGGACACGGACCTCGAGAGTTCAGAGTTGACGTCCAGAGGCGAGTCCGGCTTCCGGATGATCGGGAGAGTCCCGTTTTACTCCGGGCCCGCCGATGGTGTGACCGCATCTGGGTCTCCGGCTAGAAGCTCCATGATGGGAGAGAGTCCGGCGGGGTTCAGCCTCCCGTCTTCGGCCGACGTGGTGCGCCCTGGATCTAAGGCTGCGGCGGATATGAGTGTCGACCCCTGGACGGGATCTGATGGCGGATCCGAAGGTCCTTCTTCATATAGGTGGGGAATGGCAACCGAGGCCATGAACCCCTCGAAGACCAGGTCTCGTCTGATATCGACGATGTAGTTGAAACTTCCAAACCTGATCTAGTGACTAGGAGCGCAGCTGTCGACCTGCTCAAGGTGGCTGGTCGAGTTGACGCGTAGCACGAAGCCGCCAAACACAAAGAGTTGACCAAGGAGAAAGGATTCCCTGGAAACAGCACTGTCGTCGATGACAAGGCGAGCCATCAATCCTGATGTTGACAACACAACGGAACTCTCAATGAAAGCAGCAATGTCGGTGTCAAAACCGGCAGATCTCGGGTAGGGGGTCCCAAGCTGCGTGTCTGAGAATTGATGGTAACAAGGGACACAAGGGACACGATGTTTACCGAGGTTCGGGCCCTCTTTAAGGAGGTAAAACCCTACATCTTGCTTGGTTATATTCGATGAGTATAGGGGTTACAAGAGTTGATCTACCTCGAGATCGTAATGGCTATACCCTAGCTGTCTAGCCTATGATTGTTCTGATAACCTCTACGGACTAGACCCTCTGGTTTATATACACACCGGAGGGACCTAGGGTTGTACAGAGTCGGTTTGCAGAGGAAGGAAACAACATATCCGGACACCAAACATGCCATCCACGCATATAGGAGTCCTACCCAGACAAGGGGATAGTCTTCTGCTTTATCTTTATGGCCAATCAGTCCGGCCCATTTGAGTAGTCCGGACACCCGAGGACCCCTTAATCCAGGACTCCCTCAGCGGCGCTTTACCTATTTAAAAATAATGTTTTTTCCACACTATCCCCATTCCGTTGGTGTGCTCATCAATGGCGGAGGCGTCTGGTTTTGCAGCTTCGATGGGTCTTTTGGGATCCTTAGGATTCTGCTGCATTCGTCTGAATTCGGTTGCCTTTCATGGTCTTCAGAGTTTCTACTGGCCCTTAATAGTATTCGCTTCTCCGGGCCGACAATTTGCTTTGCAAAGTCTAGTCTGTATTGATGACTTCCCGGGCATTGCTTCTATAAGCTCCTGGATTTCAAAATGTTTGTTGCGTCAAGGTGGAGGCCCAGAGACAGCACCGAGCTTTTCTCACGGCGCAGCGCTGATGGAAGAAGACTTCGGCACCCCTAAGCTTTGATTATAATTTTTATTTTATGTATGGGTGTGTTTGTAAGGTCCTGTGATTCTTAATATATGACCTAAGGCATTTTCGCCCCAAAAAATATAAATATGTGAATAACTAGATAAGCACATCGGTTTAAACCTTAAACGCTGCATGTGCAGGATGTTGATAGTACGGAGCATCAGAACATGCCATCTGGTAGGGCCTATCACAAGGCAGGGCCTTTCCAGAAGTACGAAGGTGGAAAATATGGGAAAGAACTCGAATATAGCCAACGGAATTTAGCCAAATATGTGAATATACTGACGCCCTTAGAAAAATCATTTTCATCTGAAGCATTGATCCAACATACTTTATTTTCTTCTGTTAGTTGGCCCACGTACTTAGCAGTTTGTCTCCTGCCTCTTAACCATGAGTACATACCATCGACGATGATGTGATTTTCATTTTGTGTAGTGTGACTATCTTTTTGCATTTGTACTTACTTCTTATATACTTGCATATTTTAGGAATTGTTTTAAGTACCTTCTTTCAACTTAATCATCTCCTGCTAATATGGAGATGTTTATGGCCTTGGAGTTAACAATAGCACACAGGTCATTAGTCTGAACCGGACGGTTCGTTGTGGGGTAGGAGAAATTTAACATGTACGTTTTCTCTTTACTCGATGACTAGTATATGGTCACTAGACTGTGGTGGATCTAGGATTCTATCAAAAGAGGTGCCACGCTTTTTTAAGACCATGAGAGATGTCATACTCAAATATGTAGAATGAAGTAGGAACTTCTTAACGTAGCCAAACTTTTTAGGGCGGCTCAATCTTTTGTGGTGAATTGACTATGCACATGACTAAAGGTTAGTAATATCTATCAGTTGTCATGAACATTAATCACTTAAAAATCAATACAGGTTTCACCAACCTTCACCTAGGTAAGTAAAACTATCCACCCTAATATATACTGATCCATCCTCCGTCAAAGGTATAGCATGTTCTTTCGCCTCACTTGTATTTTGGATATATAGGAAATTAGACATAAATTGCATACACATCAAGGAGAATATATAGAGAAGAATAGAAAAATACAAGAAAAATGGGAACCGAAGGCATTGGGAGTAGTGGCATATACAAAAGTTCTAGCACCGGAGGACCAAATAAAACACTGAGCTATTGTTTGACCTCGGCAAGAGTGAGATTGTGAAACTACTTTAGTTCAGGAGAATAATCAATCCGCTCTGGGATAGGATATTATCACATCAGACATGTTGCATGCGGAGAGACAAAGATTAAGAGTTATTTCTATGCTTCAATTTGGTATTAGGCATATGAAGGTGTGAAAACTGAGAAGAGCATAAAAGTTTGGACGGCTCGGAACAAAAGTATCCTAAGAAACTACTACTTTTTTTAAAAAAAAACTTCATGCAAGATAGGTTATCATAGCCGGCTGAAACAAAAAAAATTGGTACACCATGTCACATGTGGTTCTAGAAAAGAAGCGTCCACCAACATGTCGCACATGGTCATATTCAATTCCTCTTACACAGTGAAGGATATAACAGTCAATTATATTTGATGGCATATTGGCATAAAATTAGAGGCTCATACTATTGGGCTAATTAGGATAAACCGCGCTCCCATACAGCTCTTTATAAATAAACACATCTGACTATTATTTACTGTAAATACATTTTTAGGGTTTCAAAGCCATTTCACACTGAAAATAGAAGTATCTTTGAAATAAAGTTGTCCCTTCCCGTGCTCTTAGAAAAATTATAAGAATGCCACAAAAACGTACAACTCAAATCCGTGTTATATAATATTATTACAAAATCATTAGGTTAACCTTTTCTCGTGGAGAAGTGAACATAGTGAGAAAGGTAAGAGGAAAATTAAATAAATATTACAAAAGCTGGAAAAATAAAATGTTAAGTATTCTAAAGGAATATAAAAATAGAGACAGCCAAAGAGTAATTATGAACAAAGAAAAAATGTTTTAAAATTTACAATAAAAGGCACCATGTTAAAGCTTGGTTTGGATGTATGAATGTTTCCACATATATATATTAAAACTCCATTTTGTCATAGACTTTTTTTCTTATTTTTATAAAAAAAAATCAGTTTTTAATGCTTGTTGACTTGTTGTAACGCGTGTGAGATTTCCTTCAAGTTATCCAAAACAATACTTGTAATGATCCAAGGGGCGACGGATAAAAATTCTACAATTTTGAATTAAAGCCATAGTAACACAATCTACTGGTTGTAACTCATGACTATGTGAAATCTCCCTCAAGTCTTCCAAAATCTACTTGGAATAATTTGAGGGCTTACAAACAAAATATATATGGTTTTGAAGTAAAGGCAATGTCCTTTGCTTTTGTAATTGGATGATAATCTAAACTAGGATGATAATTGAATGGTACTTTTCTAAATATCAGTTGTCAATCAATTGACATAACTAAATGGCAATTCATCTCATGATAAAAAGAAACAAATGCTCTACCAACCTTCGCCTGTTTAAATAATGATTTACCCCCTATATATAACTCTATCTTTGGATGAATAGATACCAAGCTCTAGTGCTCTATTTGGCTTTTACATCTTGCAACACCATCTTAGTATTTCATGAGATAGTTGAACTTAGGTATAAATATGTAGAGGATGAAAGAGGAACAAAAGATACAAGAAATTATGGTAGTAGGAGGCAACGGGCTGAATGGAATACTCTATGGTTGCAAAAAGTTAAAACTGACCTGCTATTACTGATCTTAATCATAACTGCACCGTGCACTATCCTTAGTTTTTACTATCAAACCTCCTTGTGCGTTTAGGTCACCAATGTTCAAAAGGCGGGTGCATCACCAACCTCGTGGTGGAATTAATTAGGTCACACCAAGGATCGTTGTTGTTGCTAAGTTAACTGGATCACATTGAGAAAATAACCGGTTGGACTTCTTCTCGCACCAATGTGTACCTTAAGGAAAAAATTATAATTGCAATCAACGTTTATTTTCTATAAGTGATTTATTTTGTAAATCAAGTCTGTATTAGGCCAACAAAAAGCATCATAATTTATCTTTATTATTTGAAGCAACGGCGAACGAGTGACAGAGACGTTCAGGCCTAGCAAAGAATTTTGTGGTTGTAGCTTGTGACTTTTCTTTCCTCCAGGTCGTTATTTTTTTGGAATCTAAGTAAATTATACTCCACTTGTTACAAAGTGTAGTGTGTGTAGTTCTTTTCAAAAGATATAGAGAAAAATATTACACATCAATAACACCAAATATGAGGGATGCCATTGGAGATGCCCTTATTGTTCTTCCAATATGCCCAGATTAGTTTAAGAGAATATATCCATCTAAAAATTACAAGCTAAGCATCAACCACCTACGAAAACGAGAGAAAGATACTAGCTTTTTAAGGTAAAGAAAGATACTAGCTAGTACAAGCTCACACTGCACATCATCATCGATCTAGAACCACAGATTGAAACACATAAGCATACAAGTTTAGAGATCAACAATATTCACCCACACATGCATATGACTCAATCAAGTGGAAATGGAGACTGGATGGCAAAGGGTGGTTGAGTGGGCACATCTATATATTGCTTATAGCGAGTTGTCAGAAACACCCGCCCTTGAAGCGCCTTGTACATGGGCCAGGCGGGCCACAACTATTTTGTATGTGTAGTTATGTGCCTCAAGTAAAGCTGCACTGCTCATTATCCTAAGCACACACATGCATCGCAGTGGCTGGAATGGTTTAATGCAACATCGGCAGTGTGGGATCGAATTCTACCTGCGGAAGTTTGTTCCCTCTTTTCTCCAAGTAATATATGCAGTAATTTTTCTAAGTATTTACTAGTATTATAAAAATGATCATGTTTACAAAATACACATTTGTGTTTTATAATATTCTCATCTTGTATTTTAAACACTATCCGCTTGAAAAATGTTAGATATGTATTTGAGAAGTGTTAAATATGTATGAAAATAACGTTTTGAATGTATACAAAAAATTTACAATGTTTATGAACAAAGTAGACACCAGAACAGTTATTTGAAAATAATGTTAATAATGTATTTGAAAAATGCTAAGCGTCTACAAAAATAACGTTTCAGATGTATTCAAAAATGTAGAATGTGTATAACAAAGAATAGACCTAAAATATGTATTTGCAAAAAAATTAATCATTCATTTCAAATGTGAGCGTGCATAAAAATAATGTTTCAGATTTATGCAGAAAATATACAGTGTGTAATAACAAGTAGACCTAAAAGCATGTATTGAAAAAAAAACATGTATTAAAAATGTCCTGTATGAGAAAATGTTCCTTATGTATATGAAAATGTACATTGCGTGTATAGAAAAAAGCACTTGTGTTGTAAAAAAACTGATACTGAAACAAAGAAAATAAGAAAAAAGAAAAATACAGAAATCAAACTAAAACCCCGGCATACAATGAAAAAGTTGAAACTATTGAGAATCGAAAAAACCGAAGAAAACTAAAGCAAAACAGTGGAAACATTCAAAACCAAATAAAAATCAAAGAAACCAAACAAAATAGAAGAAAATTGTTGCAAAACAGGGAAAACATGCTAGAGTACTGGGCAAGCACAGTACTGTAGTGAGATGAGAAACGCTTGAAGCGAGGGGAACATACATCTCGCTATAAGCGAGATATAGCTCACACGAAGTTCAGTAGTTCGGTGCGGCTATTTGTTGGAATGGGCCTTCTAGCCGAAAAGAAGAAGGCTAGGAGACGTACATATCAAATGAAACTACAATTCTTTGGACGGGATTGGGAAGGGCTGCCCATTCCCAGGTTATTATACAACTATCTTCACCTAACTAGATAGGTTTCACTTCATTTTTACATATTTCTCAAAAGACACTTCATTTTGACATATGTTGACAACGCCAACTTAGTACTCCCTCCGTTTATGTTTACTCCGTGCATAAAATTTGTTTAAAGTCAAACTATGTAAAGTTTGACCAATTTATAATATTAAAAAGTATCAATATCTAGAATACTAAAGTTATACAGTATGAAAATTAATTTTATGTACATCTAATGATATTGATTTCGTATTGTGAATGTTGACATTTTTCTAGCTATGGTTAGCGGTGGCACAGGCGCGTCGGCCGCTCTTTCTGGTGGCGGCGAGAAGTACTCCTATGTAGCTGTCGACTGATGGTCTAGGGAACTATTCCCTTCGTCTCTCTAGCCGACTGCTAGCGCTTGGCTGTCGTCCGGCTTAGTATCCGACTATAAGGACTTAGCGCGGTTCTGAGCCACCCTCCCTATCCTTGATGGGCTGATAACGATGCCCTTGGCCCCATGATCTTCTGAGCCGTATCTTGTACGGTTCATGGGCCTGCTAATGGGTCATCTGTATACACGGGCCTACCCCGTATTTACAAACCCAACAAGAGTTGTTCTTGGCTGGGGCCATGTTGGCATCAAGGTGATCCCGCTGGTGTGTTTGTACTGAACCGGGGGTGGCCAGTTTGCTGGAAGCAGAGATGGAGCCAGGATTCCTATATAAGGGAGGCCATTGGGAAGTATGATATGTTGGAGGGGGTAAACACAAGAAGTAATTAAGAGTATTTTGCGTTGATAATATAGCATGGGGGAGCCATGGACGCCCC
>NC_041384.1:307563-320764 GCF_002162155.2 Triticum dicoccoides | reverse complement strand
CTGGGGGACCCGTCGTTGGGCCTGCTTAGGAGCCAACAGGCCAAGGCATGGTCAGGCTCTTCATCATACGAGAAGCCTTCCTTCCAGAAAGATCGTCATCTCGGCGCGTAAGTCAAGAACCCCTCATCCGATAAGGGCTCTAGGTCGTTTAGCATAACGTGCAACCCTAGGACTCGTCCCCTTTATAAAACAAGACTAAGGCCTCCGCAACCTTCCAGCTCTGGGTCGGTTAGCAAGCCATTTTGCCCCATTAATGAAACCGAAAATAGGAGTATGGTATTTCCTGCATGATGAGGGTCCGAACATGGGTAAACTCTTCGTGTGCGGTCCATTTTTGTATTTGTGGCTTCACGCTCCACCCTATCGGAACTACTGATGGTCTTCCATAGCGTGCAACACTAGCTCGGTATGTCAAGTAGGAGAAACTCTCTTGCAAAAATGATGAGAGGATGAGAGTAAACAATACGCTCGGCACTCGAAACTATGGGAACATGAGATAGCGCGAAGAACCGAATGTCCAATAATAATCATGAAAATTTCGAATCCAACTGCCATTATTGATCTTGGCTCGAGCCCTATGGCCATCATGCCTATGCGTCGAGGCCAGCTGGTAATGCGCCAGAGCTGCAGCCAAATTACTTAGATCACATTGGTGTGTAACAGTACTGCTGTAGACGTGGGTGCTGGCCAGCAATGAGAATCCAATATAACCGATAGAGCCGTACTTTAAATTAGTACCAAAATTATATTTTCTAGTCATGCACCGGCTTTCCCTTTCAAAGTACTCCATAAATTCAGACTCATGTTTCCCATTCAAAGCACATGGCTATGACCATGACCGTCAATATGTACCAATGTATCCACATCACATGTATGGACCATTTCCCCTTTTGTTGTAGATGTGCTTCTGATATTTTCCTATTATTTTCTAAACACTATGCTTATTTTGAATTTTTCTGTTTTTTTCATGCTTATTCTGTTGATACATGTGTGAAGCTGATTCCATGCCACCCAGAATCTACGTGCAATTAATCGAGGGATGAGGGCTAAAATTTGTGGCTTTTAATCAATAATGAAACTTTTCCCTAAAAACATTATAAATTGTCTGGTTTCGAGTTCGGATCCCGCAAAAAAAATCATCACTAGACCTGAGGAAATAATGTTACCAACTACGTTTGTCTAAATAATGTGCCGAAGCAGCAGTGTTTATATAAATACCGATTCTCGGACCAATGGGTCCCTCCCGGTATTAAAAGAAAAAATTCATCACTGATTTTCACTTGAGGAAGTCAAGCGTCAAATGACTAGTCGCCGATGCTGGAGAGATGAACGATCTAGTCGCCAACCAACCACCCGCCAATGATGCCACCCTGAAACAAGTTTAATAGTTAACTATTGAAACTCAAAACCATATGGATGTTGTCAATAGACAGTGCAAGACGTACAATTTTGAATGACACGGCTTTGACTTCCGCATTAAAAAGACCAAAAGGGTCAGAAAGGAAACCAAAATAATAATGAAAAAATGAAAGTAATAAAACAGAAATTTTCTTAGATCAAAATAAAACAAATCATAAGTATCCTATAAATTAAGAAAATCGAGGCAGGCCACGAATAGTTCATGAACACCTGCAAAAGAAGTGTATACATTTAGACAAATGTAATGGTAGAAAGCACCATATAGACTCTGTTCTGGATATATATATAGACGTGCCCACACTCATGAACTATCCCCCCACCACTCCCCCCTTTTTCTGTAGACGTACTTCTGGTTTTTCTTCTGTTTTTTGTTTACATAGAATTCTAACTTATTTTGATTTTTTCTGATTTTGTTCATGTCGATTAGTTGTTATATGTGTGAAACTGCCTTCTAGTCATCTGGAATTTCTTGAAATTGTTCAAGGGATCAAACGGGTGTGCTTTGGGGGTTCTGAGGTCACAACGCATGAGCATTTATCCTATGATGATGAAAAAAAGTTAATGCACAACAACCTTCACTTGCTTGAATAATGGATGTTCCCAAATATATACCACCATCTTCACCTGGCTTGGTAGGAAAGTCCACTGACCCACTTCACATTGACATGTCGGCAGCACAAGTAACTTTAGTACGCCAAGTAGGTAAAAGTCATGTATACAAAGAAGTGGAGGGGCTGAGAGATGAACAGAAGGGATTCAAACAAGTTCAGAAGTTTTTCTGGAATAAATTCGACTATCCTTTATACTAGTATATTAATTTCGCGAAAAAAACCAACACTGACCTCAGGCCAAAAAAATATTGCTATGAAGAAGTCACTATTCACACTATTTTGGCCGAAAAATATATTTTTGCTTTGAAGTCAACGTGGGTTTTTCTTTTGTGGAATCTGTTTTACGAGTACAATGGAAGATCTACTTTATTTCCAAAATATTTTCACAATTTTTTGACTTGTTATTTCATTACTACATTTTTTTCATATAGCGTGTATATATAGCCATACACCAAGCGTTCACGCCGGTGGTGCCGCCTCCTTTTGCATTTCTGCCTAGTCGTCATCATTGCCAGATATAAACTAGAGAGTGACCATTCCTGGATGACGCAACATAGCTGCTTAAACCAACCAAGTAGAAATAAGGCAATCTGAGAAGGCTCCCATGTCGTTCCCTAGGGCGACACTGTGGTGATCCTTAGCGCAGCCATCCCAACCCAAGCGGCTCCCTTACCGCCGCTGCCGCCGGGCACTGGTGGGGCCAGTTCCAAAGGTGCCTGAGCCACGAAGGTGACGGCGATAGCCCATTGGTGCGGCTGGGGCGGTGTTGGTGGCATGTGTACATATCACGACTTGGGCAAATAAGATGAATGGTTGACCAAATTGTGATCTCCGAGTCAAATTACGAATAGATTTTACAAATTCTAGCCTTACAAGTTGGAACCTCTCCCTGATGGAGGTATTTTCAATGGTGGAATGGAGGATCTCACTTCAGAGGAACCCCAAATGGATCTAAGTAAAGCAATTCTCCTACGGATCTTTTTTCATGTGCTCTAGTATATGGGTCTTCCTCCTCCATCGCTCTTTTGTGTGTCACTTGTTAAAAAAGTTGTTGGAATAGATGAGTGATCGCTCGTACCAGCGTCGTCTTCTCTTCTGTGGACGCCACATATAATTTCTTTCGAAGTGAAAGTTGTCCATTTCCCCTCAATGACCCAAATATGGTTTTATGTCCTTACGAAAGTGTTTGATCCTCAAAAATCAATCAAGAATACAAGATTTCTCTTCTTTTGATAAATATATCCATTAGTGAAGAGGCAAAAACTATCAAAATCATGGTTTAACAAGGAAAAATACCATCATAATGGTCTTGCATATAATGCAATGGCCAACTACGATCATATGATCTGTTAGTACGATCATATAATGCAATGGCCAACTACGATCATATGATCTGTTAGTACGATCATATAATGCAATGGCCAATTACGATCTAATTAAAAAGTGGATGCTCCTGATAATCATTCAATGGTCTTGCATTCGTAATTGCAGTTTCATTTATTCGTCACCCTTCCGATTTTGTTTTGTGTAATTCTTGACACAAATTACGTTCCCTGTGCTACAAATATTTATACCAACATGGTGCAAATCATCATCTATTAATTTGTATTCCTCATGGAGAAACGAAACCACACACGAGCACCCAGATTTCCAATTTGGTACAAAATCATTTTGGTGCTTGTCATATTGAGCGGATAAAACCGACAACAAATTTCAATGATGCCAAAAATGAAAACCAGCTAGTTGGAAAATAGCAGGTGCAAATTTATAAGATAAAATGCTTGTAAGCACTTGTGCTAATATGTGATCTAATGAGGGTCCATGGGAGAAGTTGAGAAAGTTACAAATAACAAAAATAGGAGACATAAGAGGAAAAAGCTCCCAGTCCGGAGCACAAGCTATTGCGATGAAGAATAAAACCATTATCACTATTTGAATCTGCTTCTACGCAGTTGTGGCATAGAACAACCTAACAAGGGGTCAGCGTCGGCGTCTCACTGGCCACACCTGAATGAACAGATCTTCCTGCCCTACTGGGTAAGAAACTAATGAAAATTTATTCAGTAGGGGACATCACCGAACATTGTCAACGAGAAATCTAACACTACAACGGTGTAAAAACCGGGGTAGAAACGTGTGTCGATTTATCAAGGTGTGGCCGGCGGAAAACAGATGGATGTGTTGCAATCATGCCTATGGACATGCAGCTCATACATGACTACCTCCGACGTCCCTAGCATGATTCTTTTTTTAGGAACCGGCAGGAGAACTGCCTTTTCTTATAGCAGGAGAGCAAAAAAACTCGATGTACAGAGTGGCGCGCGTTTTTTGGAACGTGGCAAAAACCGCCTAAACCGCTACACACCCAATGCTAGCTTAGCCAATACCCAACGTTGGCATGGCAGCAGCAAAAGCCAACTTCACGTTGTTTAATTGCCTCGAAGACCAACATTGCAACCTCATGGTGTGTCAACCGTAGTCTTGTGAAAACACACCTATTTCGTTCATAATGTGTAGATGATCGTCCCACCGCGCCGTCGGCGTATCTGCTTTGACTCATGATTCTTTCTCCTCTCATGTATTGCTCCGACCTGGCTTCTCCCGCCTTCGATGGCCGACGTCTTCGCCATCCCTCTAACCACCATTCTTACTACACCAACAGCCACGACCAGATCCCCATCAAACTAAGCATGTCACCACCCAACTACGACATTTGCAACAAGTCGTTCGGCATCTCTGACCAGATTGACGGCACGTACAATGCCAAACCACGACCAGATCCCCATCAAGTTGACTAGTGAATGGCTGCTGGTTGTAAGGGATGGTTTCCACAATGCATGCCCACTGCCTAAACCCTCTGGACGGCCACCTCCAGCCTGTTCCTCGACAATACATTGTTCACTATTGTTATATTCGGTATCTGCAATTAAATGGACACTATGTTCTAGAAAGCATTGTATGCATGTGTATGCCACTAAAGGTATTGTAAAATGGACAATAATGTAAATCTTACAATTAAATATGTTTACCATGCAATTACGCTGAAGATTGTCCTATTTCCCACATAATAATATGAGATATTTAATATATGGCAGCCAGTTGTTGGTTTGTCTGTCCTCACATTCCTAATTATTTGCAGGCCACAACACGTTATGACCATTGAAAGTAATGATAAGGGTCGATAGATATCCATCTTACGGACCACATCTCTCCCTACATAAATACTCATAGACAACTTCTCTTTCCATAACCCAATCTTTATGCACTTACGTGTTTGTCAAGCATGTCGAAAAGCCAAAACCAAACCATATGAGATTGCATATATGCATGTACAATAATTGTGCATTTATATATATGGGGAAAAGGAGGCACTGCGAAAGAGACTGCGAAATATCGTGTGTCTCTGGTTCGCCTGACCTTGGAAGGTAGTCATGTTCTGGTGATAATGTCAGTGACCTAGCATCCAGCGTTAACTAGAACAATGCTCCGGCCTTGGGACGGGTTGGAGATAGCCACAATGCCCTTGCATCAATCATACAAAGAAGCCAAAGTACCGTTGCACATGTTTCCTCCCTCAAGGACATAGTGGATCTCATGTGGCAGGTCAAAAGCCTATTGTAGGAAATCTAATTATGCTCTGATACCTTCAGCCAAACCAAAGGATATTATGGGGGGCAAGCTTGAAGGGCTTCGCAATCCATGAGACGCTTCCTGCCAATAAAACTTGAATTCTAATTATTGCCTGCCAATAGATTGCAAGAAAGAATAATTGACGAAAGTTATATGACATATAAATACTGGATCTAGCAACTTCCTTTCTGTTGTGGAGCTGTAAAAGATTCAAGGATTCTTTGATTCACATAATCCTAAAAATGCAGTAATGTACAAACACCAAATACAAGTTATCATGTCCACTTGAATTCTATATGGCCGAATTATGTCCAAAAATTGATTGCCCGAATTGAAAAATATACAAAATTTTGAAAATTTACGACTGGATGAAAATTTTGATAACATATAGAGAAGAAAAATCCCTTATTTCATGAGACTATTTAATCCTACAAATCTAACACCCTGATGAATTCCCTAAGATTACAATGCTTATAAATTGATGTAAAAATCCTTTGAATAAGAGATATCTTTGGCTCTGGCAATATTCTCGGGCCTTGTATTCATATATTCGTTTTTATTGTAAACTCACACATCATTCATGTCCTAGATTTGTTTTATGTGTGCTGGGTGTGCTGTGGGTAACGAGGCAGTACATGGGAGGTGTACATCAAGCAGGCCCGATGTGGATGACGCGAGGATCGCAAAGGACGGGGTCGTATGTGGGGCCCCACCACGAGTGACACCATTGTGGATGTCGAGACAGTGACAGAGAGGATGAAGCTGTCGCGGGGATCATACCATGGCAAATGAAGGGAACGTTGTTGAGGAAGAGGACGAGGCCATACACCACGATGGACACAACCCCTAGTAGGAAACTAATTTTGAATGAAAAGATAAGTGATTGTTAAAGTTAGAATCTGGTTGTTAAAAGTTAATAACGACGACATCTTTCTGGTCAATATAGGCTTCATTTTTAAAAGTAATAATGACCACGTACATTTTCTAGTTGTGATTTTGTAACGATGGGACTAGCACTGTGTGGCTTTGTTGATTGTGAGGAAATTGATGGTACCAAAAACTGATTGATCTCTGCATGTCTGGACAGGGTTCCTCCAGGGGTGGAGCACGCATACAGGATAGATTAGGGTACAAACGGGACGTGGATTTTACCCAGGTCCTGCATGTCTGATTGTAGTGATTGTGGTTGTAAAAAGATCCTAAATTGGAAAAAAGTTCATCGATTTTAAAAAAGTTTATTAATCTTGAAAAAATTCATCGATTTTGAAAAATGTTCATTGTTTCTGAAACAAATGTTCATCTATTTAAAAAAAACACTTATTTGAGAAAAGTTCATGAATTTGGAAAAAAAATCACGTGTTTTGAAAAAAGAGATGTGTTAATTCAAAAAAAGTTCATGATTTTTAAGAAAAGTTCACGAATTTGAAGAAAAATTCTTGGTTTGAAAATGTTCACAAATTTAAGAAAATTTCACGATTTTGAAGAAAATTTCATGAATTTTAAAAATGAAAAAAAATAGAGAAGTAGAAAGAGAAAACGGAAAACAAGAGGAAAAACCGGCCAAACAGAAACCACAAAACTAAAATAAAACCAAAAATATGTGAAATCACTGTGTTTTTTTAGTGTTATTGAAGGAGAAAAGGAAGTATAAAAGTCACAACAACTAAGGTATCCCGTTGGTTACCGATGTTCGTACGCTTCCTAGGGGTCTGGACTTTTAATCATGTTGGGCGTGGATTTTTTGAATTTTAACATAAGAGTAAAAAGGGCATAAATGGGCCGACCCATGGCGGAGATGGAAATGTTGCATATCGGCACGCTTGGCACAGACAATCCTACTATCAAAAAAGATCATCCTGCCCTTTATTATGAAGGGGTATGAGGTATTCTTAGCCGCCTATATGTTTAGGGGGGGTGTACCGAAGCAGAAGTGTTTAATTTTACCTTTAATATGCTGAAATAATACACCTATACACGCCCATGTCTCCTTATCGTTTTCGCCCATGCCTTCCGGTTACTAGATTAGTATGCAGCCAGTCTCTGAATACCAACTGTTGATCTTAGGGCGAAAACTAATCTGCAAAACTCAATAATCTCTAGCCAAGAAAACCCTAGACAAGAAAACAAGAAAGAAGATAATTTGGTGCAACAATATGAGCTACTTTTCAATGTCCTTTTCATTGCTATATATAAGGATATAATTTGCATTCAAGACAACACATGCCTAACTTGACGCGACCTGGTACAACACCGGTTTACAAAACCTTTCCTAATATGACTATATGCATGAACTAATACAATATTTTCAACATTATGGACTCAATGGTCTTGCCCCGGTCTTCCGTTCCAAAGAAGGTGTTGCTGGCCATGAGCGTCATCATAAAATTCAGACTCATGTTTCCTGTTCGAACCACATGGCTATTACCTTGATCATAAAGGTTTGTCAACAAGCAGTTTGCTGAGGCTGACCACGATCAATATTCTTTATGCCTTATTTTGCTTATATATCGACATGTGTGTTGTGTCATGCCGCTTAGCAACATTTATATATATCCTCCTGTCCCGTGATTATACGGTGGAGTGATCATAAAGAACCTGCTCACCTCAAAGCAATGGACAGAATTTCCACATCAGCCGTAGCTCTCTAGCACAACCTGGTTGATAATAAAATTTTAATATTATGGGAAATTAATACTTGTGTCCCTGGTTGTTCTTTGACTCTAGGTTTCGCCCTTATTTTTGCGAGAGACACTAGATGTATTACCCAAAGTCCAGCATTACAAATCCCCCTGAATAATACTCCCTCTATCGCAGTTTTGAAGAAAGGTTGAACTAGCCTTATTTCCAAACTGCGACACTTATTTTGAACTAGAGGGAGTAATAACTACATCCATGTCCTTAGGGACCTATAACCGTCTACTTCCCAAACGAGCCGGTGGCGCACTGCTGCTTCCGATCCACTCCCGGAGCTGGCATGACTTTGCTACCTGTGGTTGAGAAGTCATCAAAACAACGGAGCAGCAACTCACCAGAGGAAGTCAAGCGCCAAACGACCACTCGCCGATACTCGAGAGGTGAATGATCTAGTCGCCAACCAACCACCCGCCAATGGTGCCACCGTGAAACAAGTTTAATAGTTAACTATTAAAACTCAAAACCATATGGATGTTGTCAATAGACAGTGCAAGACGTACAATTTTGAATGACATGGCTTTGAGTTTCCCATTTAAAAGGCCTAAAAGGGTTAGAAAGGAAACCAAAATAATAATGAAAATATTAAAGTAAATAAGACAAACTTTATCTTAGATCAAAATAAAACAAATCATAAGTATCCTATAAAATAAGAAAATCGAGGCAGGCCGCGAATAGTTCATGAGCACCCGCGAAAGAAGTGTGTACGTTTAGACAAATGTAATAGTAGAAAGCACCATAATAGACTCTGTTGTGGATATATATCGACGTGCCCACACTTATGAACTATCCCCCCACCACTCCCCCCCTTTTCCCATAGATGTACTTCTGTTTTTTGTTTACTTACAATTCTAACTGCCTTCTAGTCATCCAGAATCTACTTAAATTGTTCAAGGGACGAATGATAAAATACTATTTGGTTTTTAATCAATGATCAAACTGGTGTGCTTTTGGGGTTCCGAGATCACAACTCAGGAGCATTTATCCTATGATGATGAAAAAAGTTAATGCACACCAACCTTCACTTGCTTGAATAATGGATGTTCCCTTATATATACCACCATCTTCACCTGGCTAGGTAGGAAAGTCCACTGACCCACTTCACTCTTACACGTCTGCAGCACAAGTAAGCTTAGTATGCCAAGTAGGTGAAACTCATGTATACAAAGACGGGGAGGGGCTGAAAGTTGAATAGAATGGATGTAGGAAACCTAGCTTGGGAACAGGAGACAACGGGATGAAGAGCTTGAATCGAATTGCCATTGTTGATCTTTGCGTGAGGGACACAGTGAAGCTTGTATGTCTTGTTCTAGTGCAATCATCAAGTCATGGGTGTCTAGTTCATTTGGCTGCCGAGTGGAAGTAATTAGTCTCCAAAGCAATCATCAAGTCATGGGTGTCTAGTTCACTTGTTGATCCAATTCAGACTCATTTTTCTTGAGTTCACGCCATGCATGCTTGACCACCTGCAAGTCTGCAACTGTCACAAGAACCAAGGAGGCAACAACCCAGCCAAGGCGGTCAAAGCATGGAGGCCAGGTACCAAGTGAGTGGTGGTATTTAAGGGCTACAGGGCCCATAGGATTATTCCTGGCGGCAGCCGTTACAGCAGAGGATCTCCAACGTATGCCCGTACGCGAGAAGGAAAGCTATCCTCGAAAGCATTTTTCAGCGTCCAACAGTTTGTGTTATCCTTTATAGCAGAGCTTGAGTCAATCAAGACTCCAAGGCTCACAGGCGCAGTCCCGCCTCATGACACGACTCCGGAGATGGATCCCGCCTTCTGGGGGGTGTTCAAAAATAAATTTCAGTAGATTTGGAAGAAGGGCAGCAGCTGCTGCGATCTGCAGGACGGGGCAAGGAACATACATTGGAGCTTCAGCAATTGTTGTGGAGAATATATCAAATCCGGCTATAATGGAAGCTCTAGCTTCCCGAGAGGGTATAGCACTAGCCCAAGACCTAACACTGAGAAATGTTGTTTTAGCAGCTGATAGTCAAGAGGTCATCAAAGACATAGAACAAGAAACAGCTGCAAACATATAAGCAAACATTTTAAATAGCGCGCTATAGCAATTAGAAGGTCTGCCATGGTGGGAGGCAGGCGCGAGCTCATGATTTGGTGGCATGCAGCGCCCTGCAATGCAAGTGCGTGCGTGGGGGAAAAGCTGCCACTGCATGTGTATGAGATGCATGGGGAAGACGACGCACAAAGCAAATCCAACAGTAGGTGCTGGGCAGATAGGGCGGCTGCGCGGCGACGGGCCGAAATTTGGGTCGGTCGACCGGCGGCTAGCACTGCCCAAAGAAAATTGTAGCTACCTCAATTTTTGGCTACGCGTGTTTCAAATTTTGTATCACCCATAGCTGCAGCCGCAAAACCAAAATGTTGTCGTGCGAGCCCCAACCGCTCCACTGAATCATCCCCACCCGCAGTCATCACGTTGACCGTCGGCGCCGCCTTGGACTCCGGCCACCCTATGCGCCGCCTCGGTTTTACGTGCCACGCCCAAGAGGAAGCAGACCACCTCGACCGGCCCAGCCGGCGTGCCGGCGAAGCCTCCAAGGAAGAAGGCGATCGCGTCAAGGGGTCGGGCTACTCCTCTGCCTCTGGCCATCCCCGGCATCCACATTGACGGCAAGCCGCCGGCCACGCCCACAACGTGTTCGATGAAACGGCTGGGAGGTAAAAAAATCCATTGCTTGCTTTGCACCGGCCATCTTCCATTCCGGCCTTTCGGAACACTTGATTGAGCTTTGGCCGGGTGGTAAACTTGATACCTCGTTTGTTGTGCATGATTTTGGATGTGATGTACTAGTATGATGATCAACTAGTGATGTATATATATGGTGATGAACTTGATAAATATTTGTTTATTATTGTATTTGCGGGACGGCTAGCCCTCCAGCATGGAATAGATCCCGCAAACGCGTCCCGCAAATGAGGTTTACAGAAACTGTTCCGCCGGAGGGCTCGCCGTCCCGTAAATAATTTTTGCGGGAGCCCTCAAATAATTCTTTCGGCTCGGCCGTTTGCCGGATCTTTTTGCAGGAGCCCTCAAACAATTCTTTCGGCCCGGCCGTTTGCTGGATCTGCTAGATATGCTCTTAGCCTTCTTGTGTGGCTTCATCTCAAGTTCTTACCGAGGATCCGTGATGATGCTCCTAGCAACTTTCATGCCGAAATTATCTGTTTTTGTGTTCGTCGGCAAGTGTATTACTTTACTGTCTGGATGCCGGATGGTTTTCCAAGCTCAAAGGCTCAAAGCTATCCTGCGGATTTGGATAGACCAAAATAGTGTTGTTTTTCTCATGCATGCCCGTCCAGAGCATATGGCTATGACTAGGAATTTACAATAGAAATTCAAACATTTGGATATTGAAATTACATCAGTACCCACGAAGGTGACTATATATAACTGCAGGCCACTTGTGCTGCATTATTCCCCCTCGGTTCTGGTAATAGCAATGTTAACCTCTGGTGAAGCACTGCCAGCGACACATATCCCATAGCACAAGAATGGCTGAGATAAGGAGTGTCCCTGTATGTGAGCTCATTAACAACTTTCTCTTGAATTAAAGGCTAAAGTCTTGTCTGAATTTGGAGTTGGGAGATTTAGACTAGGGAGATAATTGATGGCAAATATCTTGAGTTGAAGTGCTATCATTTATCTTCTTCAGAGTTCAGAATTGAATAGTTGAAATACTACTTGCCAAACAAATGCTCCAACAACCTTTGTTTGTTTGAATAATGATTTACCCTTTTATATATACCAGTATCTTCACCCGACTAGATATGAAACTCCACTGACCCACTTAACTTTGACAGGTTAGCAGGACTAGCTAGCATATCATTTCAAAAAAAAAAGGACTAGCTAGCATATATATAGTATGCCTAGTGGAGTGCAAGTTGAACAACAGGGATACAGGAGACCGAGGGAACAGGAGACACCAGGAAAAAATGGAAGATCTAATGATCATGAAAATATAGAACCAGACTACCATCATGGATCTTTGTAGAAGCGCCACTGTGTAGATTCCTAGTATACACAACTACCGAGTGTACACAACCGACCTAGGATGTTTAATTAGTTCACCACTACCGAGTGGCTGCTAATTAGTTCACCATCATCAAAGTGAAGGGAGATTTTTCTCCGTTTTGGGACTTCCACGTGAAGGATGGCTCCCAAACCAGGTTTTGGGAGGACAAGTGGTTGGGTAATATCCCGCTGTGGAAACAAACAATCTACTATGGCAGACGTCCTCCAAACTTCCCCTCCGATGTTGCAATGGAGGAGAGACCTTGTGGGGCCAAAATTAGTAGCTTGGACTAATTTACTTCCTCGAGTTGCTAATATTGTTCTTATACATGAGCAAGACGTTTTCACTCGAACTTAACTCCTGATGGGGGGTTCTCAGTGAAGTCTCATTATCTTGCTCTTGTGCACTGTGATGTTCCCAAAATCAACAAAGTCCTGTGGAAAATAAGGGGCCACTCAAATAGTTAAGATATTCCTTTGGTACTTCCAACTCGGAGTAGTTCTAACCAGGGATAACTTGGTTAAACTGAACTGGCAAGGCAGTAAAAATTGGTGCTTTTGTTACAAAGATGAGACTGTTCGACACCTTTTCTTTGAATGTTTCTTTGCACGGGCCATTTGGTTTATTATACAAGCGGCTTTAGGGTTGTCTCCCGGAATGATGGTCCCTAATTTTTTGGCTCCCACGGCCAACTAAAGAGATGCTTCAAGTCTGATGTTATTGAGCAAACTTGTTGGTGGTGAACACTTGATGCAAACCACACACACGGTTTTTCCATTCCATATAGCCCAAGAAATGAGAGCATCTCC
>NC_041384.1:279295-307125 GCF_002162155.2 Triticum dicoccoides | reverse complement strand
GCCGGCGCCGAAAAAATGGCCCAGTCACGCCCCCAGGAGCCCGTTTTCTGCCGGATTGGGCCGAAGTGACGCCGGCGTACCCAACTCGAACCCGGCGCGCTGGGGGTCGCCTGGGGGCGCCGGACGGACCGTTTTTGGCACGAACTGTGATGGGCCCGCCCTATCAGCGACGCGCCGCTTCGTCGTCCACATCGCCTCGTTTCCCGCGGGAATCAATACCACGACGAGGACGAGGACGACGACGGCGACGACGATGATGACGGAGACTACACCGACTTCTACAAGCGCCTAGGCATGTAGAAGTCGGGCGGCGGCGAGGCGCGGCGAGGACGGCGTAGCTAGGCTGTGTTTGTTTTTTTATTTGTTTTTTGTACAAATTTGAATGAATGTCGCCGAGTTTGGATGAATTTCGACAAGTTTGTGCCCAAAAAACGCCGAATTCGTTTAGCCCTGGGGCCGACCTGGGGGCGACGACTGGGAACGCAGTTGCCCCCACGCCAAAAATCTCGTCGGCTCGCCCCCAGGACGCGTTTTTTTGGTGTCCTGGGGTTCCGAACGGTTGGAGATGCTCCGAGAACGGTGAGGGAAGCGCATGCTTTGCGATTTTGAATGTTCTTGCCGGAGTGGTTGATCCACCAACTTTGACCGTTTTCATGAGATGTCATGAAGAGGTGTCGAGGTGCTCAAGATTTAACCACTCATTGACAAAGTTCCACACATGAAGAGTGAATCCACACTTGTAGAAGAGGTGAGCATCATATTCTTGTTCTCCCTTGTGAAGGGGGAAAAGATCGCGATTTGACCAACCACGCAACCTATCAACGGTCCAAATCCTCTCTTTAATCGTCAACCGTGTGCGTGGAATTGGAGAGTAGATAGTGCCCATGAATTAAGCCAAGTATGTGGTGGTCACGGAGTAATGACCATTATCCATGTGTTTCCAAACGATATCATCTTCAGCATGCTCCTCAAGATGGAACCCTTGGAGAAGAGTCCATAGGTATATGAATTGTCTTACATGCTTGAAGGTTAAGTTTATAGAGATTTTATCTTAGATATTCATGCATCGTTGTGGAGTGCATCCTTAACCTTCCATTTTTTTCCTCGTGGATGCCTCATAAATAAGGTGTGTGATCTCTTTGGGTTTCCGATCTTGCACCCAAGGTGCAACCCAAAAAGGGTTTTTGTCTTCGTTGCCGATGATGATTGTGGTGGAGCTGCAGAAGAGGTCAAGGTCCATCTTGCACATGGGTTTCCCATGCGAACCCACATTTTTGTGGGCTCCTTCAATTCAAACCAAGCCAATCTCAAGTCTTAGAGCTCTCGCGAATATTGACTTGGTTAGGACTCCAAGGCCATCACGCTCGAAAGGCAGACACACCATGTTTCAATTTACCTTGCATTTAATTAGCACCGGTGGTCTGACCCGGACCGGATCAAAGGAAGGCCCACTCGATTTAGTTTGTGTTGTGGAGGATGCTCGGAGGGGGGCAACCAATGGTGTGATGTAGTACACCACTTGCGAGGAGATGACCGATTTGACAAGACTGGTACGCCCAATAGTGGTGATGTTGTTGCCCTCCAAAGGGGTAAGCTTCGCCGCCACTTTGTCCTCGAGAAATTGGAAATCCACCTTCTTAAGTTGCCACACTGAGAGGGGGGGTATCTCATTGGAAGGAGGTTTTCGTAGCCGGCAAGCTTTGAAGAATTTGGTCAGGGTTGGCAACACTAGCTCAGTATGTCAAGTAGGCAAAACTCGCATGCAAAAATGAGGAGAGATGAAAGGTGAACAATAGGACCAGTATAGGAAACCACGGGAACAGGAGACAACGGGAAGAACGAAATATCTAATAATCATGAAAAATGTAGAATTGAACTGCCATCATTGATCTTCACTCGAGGAGTATGGCAATCACGCCTGTGCATCAAGGGGCAACAATGATCTTGTGGTAGAATTAAGAAGTGGGCCAGAGATGTGGCTAAATTAGTTAGCTCACACTGTCGTTAGTTTTAGTAAACTAGTGGTGATTAACTTCCTCCACTCATATATGCCACTATCTTCACCTGCGACCTGACTAGAAAACCATAGAACGGGCGTAGAAAACCTTGGGAACACGAGACAACGGGATGATTGAAAGATCCAATGATCTTGACAAACTACAACTGAATTGTCATTGTTGATCTTCGCTTGAGAATCAAACTGAAGTTTCTGTCTTGTACTGTACTTCCTGGTCCCACTTGACAGAGTACTGATTAACTTGTGATTAGCTTCCTACTCCAACTCATTTGTACCATGACAGAAGAGCCCAATGGAATTAAGTGTGACAGAGACGTATTTACATAGCTGCCCTATTATTTGCAATGTAACTTTTCCTGATTTTAATATCCCTGTTATTTGCAATTTTCATCATTATCAATCAACATGAACATTTTCTTATATCCTAAAATTTTCTTAAAATTTGTTAATAATTTTGGAGTTTCAAATTGTGTACGAAAATGTCATAAACTTGAACACTTTTTACAAATTTGTGAACAAATACCCAACAATTGATGTTGTACACAACTTATAAAACCACATAATTATTAAAAAATATCAAAAAAAACTCAAATGTAAGCATTTCTTAAATTTGTGAGCAAAATAATTCCAAAACATGAATATTGTATGAAATTCCAGAACATTTTTTAAAATTGTAAACAATATTTGAAACAAGAACATTTATTGCTATTCCAAAAATATTTAAAATTAAAAATAGGTTTCAGTAAGAATAATAAATTTCAAAAGTGAGAAAGATGATTAAGGAAATAAGAAAAAAAACGAAAAATAGAAAATAAAATAATACGCTTAGGACTGCAACGCTTCCACTGGGTCCCTGTTGGGCCAGCCGAAGCGTTCGCAGATTTAAAAAAAAGTTTATCAATTTTGAAAACAAATGTTCATGCATTTGAAAAAAAATCGCAGGCTTTGGAAAAAGTTCCTAAAAGTTGAAAAATGTTCGCAGATTTGAAAAATCATGCATTTGAAAACAAAGCTCACGAATTTAGGAAAATATTCATGAATTTGAAAAGTTCACGGATTTAATAAAAGTATCATTATTTAAAAATATTTTGTGAATTTAAAAAAATTAAATTAAATTAAAAAAGATAATAACTAAAAAACCGAAGGAAAATCGGACAAACAAAAACTGAAAAAAACCACAAATTTTAAAAATTGTTCATGTTCCAAAATTTTGTTCAAATTTCCAAAAAATGTTTGCTAAAATTTTGTTAAATACAAAAACTATTCAGCACTAGAAAAATTTTCACATTTTTCTCAATAAAAATTCCTATTTTTGCCAAAAATATTTCATGTATGTGAACGATGTTCTGTTTTCTTATATATTTCGCACTATAAAATACAACAAGCAACTATGGGTGCAGTTGCTAGTAACGCGCGCCTTTAAGTGTGAGGTCTTGACTTCGAGCCCTCGCGAGTACTCCCTTTTCTTGTGGCGTACTTCTAGAAAAGATCATCAATCCCTTTATTATGAAGTGGTATAGAGTATCTCAGTCGTTGATATGTTTAGGGGGTGTATGCCCAAGAAGAAGTGTTGATATAAATGTCAGACCATTGGTCCCTCCCCATATTAAAAGAAAAAATTCATCACTGACCTTCATTCGAGCCTAGGAGTTTCAAACTATAGGTTGTGGCCTTCTTTAATTGCTCACATGTTTCATGGTTTTTGGGGACTCAAATTATCAAATTATATTTTCTGATCATGCCTTTCGTTTCAAAGAAGGTGTTGCATGCCCATGAGCGTCCCCATAAAATCCAGACTCATGTTTCCCGTTCAAACCACATGGTTACCACCTTGACCTTAAAGGTTTGTCAACAAGCAGTTAGCCAAGGCTGACCACGATCAACATCATGCATGTCTCATTTTGCTAATATATTGACATTTGTTGTGTCATGTCGCTTAGCAAAGTTGAAATATATCCTCCTCTCCCTTGATTATACGATGCACTGATACTGATACAGAGCATGCTTACGTCCAATCAATAGCCAGATTTTCCGTATCAACTCAACTTCTCGGACAACCTGGTTGGTAACACAATTTAATATTATGGGAAAGTATACTTTTGCCCCTCTTTGTTATCGGACTCTAGGTTTTTTCCTTTTTTTGCGAGAGACATCAGAAGCATTACCCAAAGTCCAGCGTTACAAAGCATCATAAATAATAATAATAATAATTACATCCAAGTCCTTAGGGACCAATAATCTTCTACTTCCCAAATGAGCCGGTGGCACACTGCCACTTCCGATCTACTCCCGGAGCCGGCATGACTTTGCTACCTGTGGTAGAGAAATCATCAAAACAACAGACGAGGAACTCACCAGAGGATGTCAAGCGCCAAACGACCACTCGCTGACGCTGGAGAGGTGAATGATCTAGTTGCCAACCAACCACCCACCGATGGTGCCACCCTGAAACAAGTTTAACAGTTAACTATTGAAACTAAAAACCATAGGATGTTGTTAATGGACAATGCAAGATGTACAATTTTGAATGACATGGCTTTGACCTTAGCATTTAGAAGACCTAAAAGGGTTAGAAAGTAAACCAAGATAATAATTAAAAAATGAAAGTAAACAGAACAAACTTTTTCTTAGATCAAAACAAAACAAATCATAAGTATGCTATAAAATAACACCTGCAAAAGAAGAGTATATGTTGATGAACACCCGTAATAGTAGAAAGCAGCATATTAGACTCTGTTGTTGATATATTTTGTGTTACCTAAAATTACAAAACGTAAAAATATAGTGTAAAATGTACATAAGATGCAAATTTTCTAGACTTAAGACCCATATTTTTGTTTTCTTATGCTAAATTTTACGTAGTAAAATCAATATGAATTAACTTCTTGTATACGAAATGTAATTTATATATGAAACGATTGTAAGATTACCTCGGGTGAAGAATAACGTATTCTGCACCCTGGATGATGAATAGTATTACTATGTGTGTGTGTGTGTGTGTGCGTGTGTGTGTGTGTGTGTGAGAGAGAGAGAGAGAGAGCGAAACTATCTCACTACCACTGCCCCCTTTTTCTGTAGACATACTTCCATTTTTCTCTTCTTAAAATTCCAACTTATTTTGATTTTTTTTCTGATTTTTTTAATGTTGATTGGTTGTTACATGTGTGAAACTGCCTTCTAGTCATCTAGAATCTCCTTGAAATTGTTCAAGGGACGAATGATAAAATACTATTTGGTTTTTAATCAATGATCAAACTGGTGTGCTTTGGGGGTTCTGAGATCACAACGCACGAACACTCATCCTATGATGGTGAAAAAAGTTAATGTACACCAACCTTCACTTGCTTGAATAATGGATGTTCCCTTATATATACCACCATACATCTTCACCTGGCTAGATAGGAAAGTCCACTGAGCCACTTCACATTGACATGTCGGCCGGCAGCACAAGTAAGCTTATTAGTACGCCAAGTAGGTGAAACTCCTGTATACGAAGAAGAGGGGGGCCGAAAGTTGAATAGAATGGATGTAGGAAACATTGGGAACAGGAGACAACGGGATGAACGAAAGATAAGGATCTCGAAAAGCTTGAATTGAATTGCCATTGTTGCTCTTTGCGCGAGGAACACAGTGCAGTTTGTATGTCATGTTCCAGCAGTGGCGGAGGCAGGGGGACCAGCAGGGGCCTGGCCCCCCCTAATAATGTGAACATAGTGCTAATTAGTTGATGAACAGTGCAAAAACCAGTGATTATCTACTGTTAAAAGCCTATTTTTCATTGGTTTGGCCCTCCCCAGCCCATTTTAACAGCCTTCGACCTCAGTGATACAAATTTCCTGGCTCCGCCACTGTGTTCCAGTGCAATCATCAAATCATGGGTGCCGACTGGAATTAATTAGTTCGTGCAAAAGGTGAAACTTGGATAGATAATACTGGGAGTATTGTAGTAACTAACTTTTGATGAGCTTCCTGCTCCCACCTGTGTGTGTACCTTGGCGACTTATGAGCTTAGTTTTGTATCCATCGTTTTACCGGGTAATGGTATGACTTAGTCTAGTCTGGATGTGGATGCCGGCCGGCCGGGAAGAGCCCAAGGGCCGACCGATGCTGAATTTTTGGTTGGTAGCGACGCAACCAAGGATAAGTGTGACAGAGACGTACTAGTAGTACATGTATAGCTGTAGCTCGTGACTTTTTCTACAAATACGAAACAATTAATATATTTGTTGGACCTGCCATGTACTACTAGTAGTAGAAATTCAAACTCGTGGCTAGGAATTCAGACTCGTGTTTCTCCGGTCCACGCCATGCATATGCATGCTTCACCGTCTGCATCTGCAACTGTCACACCAACTAATAAAAGGCGGCAACACCTAAATAAAGAGGAAGGCCCAACCCAGCCCAAGGGTGGTCAATGCGTGGAGGCCAGCCCAACTCCACCAACGCAGGGCCCATATGAAAATCTAATATATATTTTTCTGATGAGTTTAGGTTGGTGTATCAAACTTTTTCTGTTAGTCTGATTCTTTGTGAAGTTGAAGTGTTTCATCGACATCATGGTGAAGGTTTTGTGATCCGACGTCCTGCACTTCTAGGGGATTATCCCCGACCAAGTACGTTCACCGATCAAGGCTTCCCATCTTTTTGGATGGGCGACTCGATGTGTTCTCAAAAATCATTATTGGCAATATTCGTGCGGGTGAAAGAGTGACAACCTCGTTGCTCCAGTCCAATTGCAGCCTTTTTACCAAAGTCTTTGGAGTATTTCTTCTAACAAAGGTTGATGCCGCAAAGAAGGTGTTTCCAAGAAATTTCATTGTAATTCTTAGTCATAGGAGTTACTTTGTGTTTTTTGAGATTTTAGATCCGAATCAATGTACATGTAATTGCTATGAGTATGAATAAAATTGCGGGTGTTTCTAAAAAAATCTAATATTTTTTAAAGAGGCGAAAATGCTAACATTAGGAAAGCTGAAATATAAAGGACATTGATGCAATAGTCGCTAACCCAAGGTCTCACCAAGCATACCATAATCTATAGAGGTCAAGTGTGTCGCCAAAATGAGCCTCTAGATCATAAGGCTTTAACTGAGAATCTACATACACGGCAAAAAAAAAGTTGAAAAGGGGATCGGATTTGCTCTAAACCTTAGGGAAACATCAAATTTGGCGCGCATTCCTCGAGCATTTGAGCTTTTCTTGTTTGCCACAAGGCGGATATGCATTGCCTCGAGTCACGCCCCCTAGGGACTCGGCTCGATAATGGGGGTCATAGGGACATCGTGAGTGATGACCGAGGTGGAGCCATCCCCGCCACGAAGTCTTCTTGGGAATGCCAAAGTCTTCTTCCTCTTGCATCTAGCGAGACGCACCGTGAGCATAGCTTGAGGCCGTCTCTGGGCCACTGCCTCGACGGAACAGACTTATATAAACCCAGGAGCTTGCAGAAGGAGTGGCCAACACTAGTAGAAAACAGGGCTATGGTCCAGGCCGGGTCAGCCCATTAGTCCCGGTTCAGTCTAGAACCGGGACCAATGTGGGCATTGGTCCCGGTTCGTGAGCCCAGGGGGCCGGCCAGGCCACGTGGGCCATTGGTCCCGGTTCATCTGGACCTTTTGGTCCCGGTTGGTGGGATGAACCGGGACCAATGGGCCTCGCTCCTGGCCCACCACCATTGGTCCCGGTTGGTGGCTTGAACCGGGACCAAAGGCTCCCCTTTAGTCCCGGCTTATGTCACCAACCGGGACCAATGAGGTTCCTATATATACCCCCTCGCGCAAGAGCAGAGCACAGTGCTCTATTTTTTCTGGCCGAGGGGGAGAGGGCTTTGTGGTGCTCTAGCTCACCTCCTATGCACATGAGGTGTTCGATGGAATGCCCGAGCCACACTACTTAAGCTTTCTCCTCTCGAAACTCGACCTCCAAGATCTATTTTCCTCGAGATTTGTCTAGATTTAGCGGTCCGTCACGCCCCGTCCCCGTCTTCACCGCCGTCGATCACCCGCGCCGATCTCATCATCGACACCACCGTGGTGAGCCTCTTGTTCTTATCTTCTTTCTGAAAGGAAAAATATTCTTACTTGTATGTTTAGATAGATACTTGTATGTTTAGATAGATACTTGTATCATTTTCTTACATTTATTATTGCATCTTATATAGTGCGATGGTTTTGGTATCCGCCCCCGTCGGCCCTCGTCCTGTCTATGATTCGGATGTGGTATGTATATTATCTTTATAACTATTGGTTCATTTATTGTTTATGAAAATTATGCCGACCAACGTGACATAGATTTTATTTATCTAGGATGTATGTGAATCGGAAATGCCAACCGACCCTATTGTCGAGAGGTTAAATTTAGTTGAAGAAGAAAACAATTTGTTGAAGGAAAAAATAAAAAAATTGAGGAGGAGAAGATGATATTGGAGTTGCATGTTGCGGATGTCGTCGATGATCACAAGATCAAGATGGATGCAATGCGCTTGAAGATGAGAAAGATTAGAAAATATGCCATTCATACCGAGGCTTGGTATCATTATGCCGTTGGATCAATTGTTACCTTGGTTGCGATTATGATCGCATTTGTTTTCGCATTGAAATGTTTTACATAGTTTCAATATATGGTTTAATTAATTAGATGCTCTGGAGAGCTATATGTAGTTAGATGAAAACTATGTATGCACTTTGGTTTTAATGTGATGATGAACTTCTATTAATTTGGACACTTAATTATATATAATGCACGCAGATGAACCGGCAATGGATGTACAGTGACAGACACACCCGGGCGTGCATGAGTTTCTCGATGTAGCTGAGGCAAACAAGCAGAATGGTTTTATGTGTTGTCCATGCACTGAATGTGGGAATACGAGGTCTTACTCTAACCGGAAAATCCTTCACTCCCACCTGCTTTACAAGGGTTTCATGCCACACTATAATGTTGAAGGAAATATGCCCTAGAGGCAATAATAAAGTTATTATTTATTTCCTTATAATCATGATAAATGTTTATTATTCATGCTAGAAGTGTATTTACCGGAAACATAATACATGTGTGAATACATAGACAAACAAAGTGTCACTAGTATGCCTCTACTTAACTAGCTCGTTAATCAAAGATGGTTATGTTTCCTAACCATGAACAATGAGTTGTTATTTGATTAACGAGGTCACATCATTAGCAGAATGATCTGATTGACATGACCCATTCCATTAGCTTAGCACCCGATCGTTTAGTATGTTGCTATTGCTTTCTTCATGACTTATACATGTTCCTATGACTATGAGATTATGCAACTCCCGTTTACCGGAGGAACACTTTGGGTACTACCAAACGTCACAACGTAACTGGGTGATTATAAAGGAGTACTACAGGTGTCTCCAATGGTCGATGTTGGGTTGGCGTATTTCGAGATTAGGATTTGTCACTCCGATTGACGGAGAGGTATCTCTGGGCCCTCTCGGTAATACACATCACATAAGCCTTGCAAGCATTACAACTAATATGTTAGTTGTGACATGATGTATTACGGAACGAGTAAAGAGACTTGCCGGTAACGAGATTGAACTAGGTATTGGATACCGACGATCGAATCTCGGGCAAGTAACATACCGATGACAAAGGGAACAACGTATGTTGTTATGCGGTCTGACCGATAAAGATCTTCGTAGAATATGTAGGAGCCAATATGGGCATCCAGGTCCCGCTATTGGTTATTGACCGGAGACGTGTCTCGGTCATGTCTACATTGTTCTCGAACCCGTAGGGTCCGCACGCTTAAGGTTACGATGACAGTTATATTATGAGTTTATACATTTTGATGTACCGAAGGTTGTTCGGAGTCCCGGATATGATCACGGACATGACGAGGAGTCTCGAAATGGTCGAGACGTAAAGATTGATATATTGGAAGCCTATATTTGGATATCGGAAGTGTTCCGGGTGAAATCGGGATTTTACCGGAATACCGAGAGGGTTACCGGAACCCCCCGGGAGCTATTTGGGCCATAGTGGGCCTTAGTGGAAAAGAGAAGGGGCTGCCCTAGATGGGCTGCGCGCCACCCCCTTCCCCTAGTCCTATTAGGACTACGAGAGGTGGCCGGCCCCCTCCTCCTCTTTTCCCCTCCGAGGAATCCTAGTTGGACTAGGATTGGAGGGGGAATCCTACTCCCAGAGGGAGTAGGACTCTCCTGCGCCTCCCCCCCTTGGCCGGCCAGCCTCCCCTCCTCTCCTCCTTTATATACGGAGGCAGGGGCACCTCTAAACACACAAGTTGACACAAGTTGATCCACGTGATCGATTCCTTAGCCGTGTGCGGTGCCCCCTGCCACCATATTCCTCGATAATACTGTAGCGGAGTTTAGGCGAAGCCCTGCTGCTGTAGTTCATCAAGATCGTCACCACGCCGTCGTGCTGACGAAACTCTTCCCCGACACTTTGCTGGATCGGAGTCCGGGGATCGTCATCGAGCTGAACGTGTGCTCGAACTCGGAGGTGCCGTAGTTTCGGTGCTTGATCGGTTGGATCGTGAAGACGTACGACTACTTCCTCTACGTCGTGTCATTGCTTCCGCAGTCGGTCTGCGTTGGGTACGTAGACAACACTCTCCTCTCGTTGCTATGCATCACATGATCCTGTGTGCGCGTAGGAAATTTTTTGAAATTACTACGAAACCCAACAGTTAGCAATTGCCGCATTTTATGATTATGAAATTTGGCAGATGGATGTCAAAACTGCATTCCTGAATGGATTTCTGGAAGAAGAGTTGTATATGATGCAACCAGAAGGTTTTGTCGATCCAAAGGAAGCTAACAAAGTGTGCAAGCTCCAGCGATCCATTTATGGACTGGTGCAAGCCTCTCGGAGTTGGAATAAACGTTTTGATAGTGTGATCAAAGCATTTGGTTTTATACAGACTTTCGGAGAAGCCTGTATTTACAAGAAAGTGAGTGGGAGCTCTGTAGCATTTCTGATATTATATGTGGATGACATATTACTCATTGGAAATGATATAGAATTTCTGGATAGCATAAAGGGATACTTGAATAAAAGTTTTTCAATGAAAGACCTCGGTGAAGCTGCTTACATATTAGGCATTAAGATCTATAGAGATAGATCAAGACACTTAATTGGACTTTCACAAAGCACATACCTTGACAAGATTTTGAAGAAATTCAAAATGGATCAAGCAAAGAAAGGATTCTTGCCTGTATTACAAGGTGTGAAATTGAGTAAGACTCAATGCCCGACCACTGCAGAAGATAGAGAGAATATGAAAGATGTTCCCTATGCATCAGCCATAGGCTCTATCATGTATGCAATGCTGTGTACCAGACCTGATGTGTGCCTTGCTATAAGTTTAGCAGGGAGGTACCAAAGTAATCCAGGAGTGGATCACTGGACAGCGGTCAAGAACATCCTGAAATACCTGAAAAGGACTAAGGATATGTTTCTCATATATGGAGGTGACAAAGAGCTCACCGTAAAAGGTTACGTTGATGCAAGCTTTGACACTGATCCGGACGATTCTAAATCGCAAACCGGATACGTGTTTACATTAAACGGTGGAGCTGTCAGTTGGTGCAGTTCTAAACAAAGCGTCGTAGCGGAATCTACATGTGAAACGGAATACATAGCTGCTTCGGAAGCAGCAAATGAAGGAGTCTGGATGAAGGAGTTCATATCCGATCTAGGTGTCATACCTAGTGCATCGGGTCCAATGAAAATCTTTTGTGACAATACTGGTGCAATTGCCTTGGCAAAGGAATCCAGATTTCACAAAAGGACCAAACACATCAAGAGACGCTTCAACTCCATCCGGGATCTAGTCCAGGTGGGAGACATAGAGATTTGCAAGATACATACGGATCTGAATGTTGCAGACCCATTGACTAAGCCTCTTCCACGAGCAAAACATGATCAGCACCAAGGCTCCATGGGTGTTAGAATCATTACAGTGTAATCTAGATTATTGACTCTAGTGCAAGTGGGAGACTGAAGGAAATATGCCCTAGAGGCAATAATAAAGTTATTATTTATTTCCTTATAATCATGATAAATGTTTATTATTCATGCTAGAATTGTATTTACCGGAAACATAATACATGTGTGAATACATAGACAAACAAAGTGTCACTAGTATGCCTCTACTTGACTAGCTCGTTAATCAAAGATGGTTATGTTTCCTAACCATGAACAATGAGTTGTTATTTGATTAACGAGGTCACATCATTAGCAGAATGATCTGATTGACATGACCCATTCCATTAGCTTAGCATCCGATCGTTTAGTATGTTGCTATTGCTTTCTTCATGACTTATACATGTTCCTATGACTATGAGATTATGCAACTCCCGTTTACCGGAGGAACACTTTGGGTACTACCAAACGTCACAACGTAACTGGGTGATTATAAAGGAGTACTACAGGTGTCTCCAATGGTCGATGTTGGGTTGGCGTATTTCGAGATTAGGATTTGTCACTCCGATTGTCGGAGAGGTATCTCTGGGCCCTCTCGGTAATACACATCACATAAGCCTTGCAAGCATTACAACTAATATGTTAGTTGTGAGATGATGTATTACGGAACGAGTAAAGAGACTTACCGGTAACGAGATTGAACTAGGTATTGGATACCGACGATCGAATCTCGGGCAAGTAACATACCGATGACAAAGGGAACAACGTATGTTGTTATGCGGTCTGACCGATAAAGATCTTCGTGGAATATGTAGGAGCCAATATGGGCATCCAGGTCCCGCTATTGGTTATTGACCAGAGACGTGTCTCGGTCATGTCTACATTGTTCTCGAACCCGTAGGGTCCGCACGCTTAAGGTTACGATGACAGTTATATTATGAGTTTATGCATTTTGATGTACCGAAGGTTGTTCGGAGTCCTGGATGTGATCACGGACATGACGAGGAGTCTCGAAATGATCAAGACGTAAAGATTGATATATTGGAAGCCTATATTTGGATATCGGAAGTGTTCCGGGTGAAATCGGGATTTTACCGGAATACCGGAAGGGTTACCGGAACCCCCCGGGAGCTATTTGGGCCATAGTGGGCCTTAGTGGAAAAGAGAAGGGGCTGCCCTAGATGGGCTGCGCCCCCCCCCCCTTCCCCTAGTCCTATTAGGACTAGGAGAGGTGGCCGGCCCCCTCCTCCTCTTTTCCCCTCCGAGGAATCCTAGTTGGACTAGGATTGGAGGGGGAATCCTACTCCCAGAGGGAGTAGGACTCTCCTGCGCCTCCCCCCCTTGGCCGGCCAGCCTCCCCTCCTCTCCTCCTTTATATACGGAGGCAGGGGCACCTCTAAACACACAAGTTGACACAAGTTGATCCACGTGATCTATTCCTTAGCCGTGTGCGGTGCCCCCTGCCACCATATTCCTCGATAATACTGTAGCGGAGTTTAGGCGAAGCCCTGCTGCTGTAGTTCATCAAGATCGTCACCACGCCGTCGTGCTGACGAAACTCTTCCCCGACACTTTGCTGGATCGGAGTCCGGGGATCGTCATCAAGCTGAACGTGTGCTCGAACTCGGAGGTGCCGTAGTTTCGGTGCTTGATCGGTTGGATCGAGAAGACGTACGACTACTTCCTCTACGTCGTGTCATCGCTTCCGCAGTCGGTCTGCGTTGGGTACGTAGACAATACTCTCCCCTCGTTGCTATGCATCACATGATCTTGCGTGTGCGTAGGAAAATTTTTGAAATTACTACGAAACCCTTCAGTGGTATCAGAGCCAGGTTATTTATGTTGATGTTATATGCACGAGTAGAACACAAGTGAGTTGTGGATGATACAAGTCATACTGCCTACCAGCATGTCATACTTTGGTTCGGCGGCATTGTTGGACGAGATGACCCGGACCAACCTTACGCGTACGCTTACGCGAGACCGGTTCCCTCGACGTGCTTTGCACAGAGATGGCTTGCGGGCGACTGTCTCTCCAACTTTAGTTGAACCAAGTATGGCTACGCCCGGTCCTTGCGAAGGTTAAAACGGAGTCTATTTGACAAACTATCGTTGTGGTTTTGATGCGTAGGTGAGATTGGTTCTTACTTAAGCCCGTAGCAGCCACGTAAAACATGCAACAACAAAGTAGAGGACGTCTAACTTGTTTTTGCAGGGCATGTTGTGATATGATATGGTCAAGGCATGATGCTGAATTTTATTGTATGAGATGATCATGTTTTGTAACCGAGTTATCGGCAACTGGCAGGAGCCATATGGTTGTCGCTTTATTGTATGCAATGCAATCGCGATGTAATGCTTTACTTTATTACTAAACGGTAGTGATAGTCGTGGAAGCATAAGATTGGCGAGACGACAACGATGCTATGATGGAGATCAAGGTGTCGCGCCGGTGTCGATGGTGATCATGACGGTGCTTCGGAGATGGAGATCACAAGCACAAGATGATGATGGCCATATCATATCACTTATATTGATTGCATGTGATGTTTATCTTTTTATGCATCTTATCTTGCTTTGATTGACGGTAGCATTATAAGATGATCTCTCACTAAATTATCAAGAAGTGTTCTCCCTGAGTATGCACCATTGCCAAAGTTCGTCGTGCCCAGACACCACGTGATGATCGGGTGTGATAGGCTCTACGTCCATCTACAACGGGTGCAAGCCAGTTTTTGCACACGCAGAATACTCAGGTTAAACTTGACGAGCCTAGCATATGCAGATATGGCCTCGGAACACGGAGACCGAAAGGTCGAGCGTGAATCATATAGTAGATATGATCAACATAACGATGTTCACCATTGAAAACTACTCCATCTCACGTGATGATCGGTCATGGTTTAGTTGATTTGGATCACGTAATCACTTAGAGGATTAGAGGGATGTCTATCTAAGTGGGAGTTCTTAAATAATATGATTAATTGAACTTAAATTTATCATGAACTTAGTACCTGATAGTATCTTGCTTGTTTATGTTGATTGTAGATAGATGGCTCGTGCTGTTGTTCCGTTGAATTTTAATGCGTTCCTTGAGAAAGCAAAGTTGAAAGATGATGGTAGCAATTACACGGACTGGGTCCGTAACTTGAGGATTATCCTCATTGCTGCATAGAAAAATTACGTCCTGGAAGCACCGCTGGGTGCCAGGCCTGCTGCTGGAGCAACACCAAATGTTATGAACGTCTGGCAGAGCAAAGCTGATGACTACTCGATAGTTCAGTGTGCCATGCTTTACGGCTTAGAATCGGGACTTCAACGACGTTTTAAACGTCATGGAGCATATGAGATGTTCCAGGAGTTGAAGTTAATATTTCAAGCAAATGCCCGAATTGAGAGATATGAAGTCTCCAATAAGTTCTATAGCTGCAAGATGGAGGAGAATAGTTCTGTCAGTGAGCATATACTCAAAATGTCTGGGTATAATAATCACTTGATTCAATTGGGAGTTAATCTTCCGGATGATTGCGTCATTGACAGAATTCTCCAATCACTGCCACCAAGCTACAAGAGCTTCGTGATGAACTATAATATGCAAGGGATGAACAAGACTATTCCCGAGCTCTTCGCAATGCTGAAAGCTGCGGAGGTAGAAATCAAAAAGGAGCATCAAGTGTTGATGGTTAACAAAACCACTAGTTTCAAGAAAAAGGGCAAAGGAAAGAAGAAAGGGAACTTCAAGAAGAACGGCAAGCCAGTTGCTGCTCAAGAGAAGAAACCCAAGTCTGGACCTAAGCCTGAAACTGAGTGCTTCTACTGCAAGCAGACTGGTCACTGGAAGCGGAACTGTCCCAAGTATTTGGCGGATAAGAAGGATGGCAAGGTGAACAAAGGTATATGTGATATACATGTTATTGATGTGTACCTTACTAGAGCTCGCAGTAGCACCTGGGTATTTGATACTGGTTCTGTTGCTAATATTTACAACTCGAAACAGGGACTACGGAATAAGCAGGCACTGGCAAAGGACGAGGTGATGATGCGCGTGGGAAACGGTTCCAAAGTCGATATGATCGCAGTCGGCACGCTACCTCTACATCTACCTTCGGGATTAATATTAGACCTAAATAATTGTTATTTGGTGCCAGCATTGAGCATGAACATTATATCTGGATCTTGTTTAATGCGAGACGGTTATTCATTTAAATCAAAGAATAATGGTTGTTCTATTTATATGAGTAATATCTTTTATGGTCATGCACCCTTGAAGAGTGGTCTATTCTTATTGAATCTCGATAGTAGTAATACACATATTCATAATGTTGAAGCCAAAAGATGCAGAGTTGATAATGAAAGTGCAACTTATTTGTGGCACTGTCGTTTAGGTCATATCGGTATAAAGCGCATGAAGAAACTCCATGCTGATGGACTTTTGGAACCACTTGATTATGAATCACTTGGTACTTGCGAACCGTGCCTCATGGGCAAGATGACTAAAACACCGTTCTCCGGTACTATGGAGAGAGCAACAGATTTGTTGGAAATCATACATACCGATGTATGTGGCCCGATGAATATTGAGGCTCGTGGCGGATATCGTTATTTTCTCACCTTCACAGATGATTTAAGCAGATATGGGTATATCTACTTAATAAAACATAAGTCTGAAACATTTGAAAAGTTCAAAGAATTTCAGAGTGAAGTTGAAAATCATCGTAACAAGAAAATAAAGTTTCTACGATCTGATCGTGGAGGAGAATATTTGAGTTACGAGTTTGGTGTACATTTGAAAAACTGTGGAATAGTTTCACAACTCACGCCACCCGGAACACCACAGCGTAATGGTGTGTCCGAACGTCGTAATCGTACTTTACTAGATATGGTGCGATCTATGATGTCTCTTACTGATTTACCGCTATCATTTTGGGGATATGCTTTAGAGACGGCCGCATTCACGTTAAATAGGGCATCATCAAAATCTGTTGAGACGACGCCTTATGAACTGTGGTTTGGCAAGAAACCAAAGTTGTCGTTTCTTAAAGTTTGGGGCTGCGATGCTTATGTGAAAAAGCTTCAACCTGATAAGCTCGAACCCAAATCGGAGAAATGTGTCTTCATAGGATACCCAAAGGAAACTGTTGGGTACACCTTCTATCACAGATCCGAAGGCAAGACATTCGTTGCTAAGAATGGATCATTTCTAGAGAAGGAGTTTCTCTCGAAAGAAGTGAGTGGGAGGAAAGTAGAACTTGACGAGGTAACTGTACCTGCTCCTTTACTGGAAAGTAGTTCATCACAGAAAACTGTTTCAGTGACACCTACACCAGTTAGTGAGGAAGCCAATGATAATGATCATGAAACTTCAGATCAAGATACTACTGAACCTCGTAGATCAACCAGAGTAAGATCCGCACCAGAGTGGTACGGTAATCCTGTTCTGGAGGTCATGCTACTAGATCATGATGAACCTACGAACTATGAAGAAGCGATGGTGAGCCCAGATTCCGCAAAGTGGTTTGAAGCCATGAAATCTGAGATGGGATCCATGTATGAGAACAAAGTATGGACTTTGGTTGACTTGCCCGATGATCGGCAAGCAATTGAGAATAAATGGATCTTTAAGAAGAAGACTGACGCTGATGGTAATGTTACTGTCTACAAAGCTCGACCTGTCGCAAAAGGTTTTCGGCAAGTTCAAGGGATTGACTACGATGAGACCTTCTCACCCGTAGCGATGCTTAAGTCCATCCGAATCATGTTAGCAATTGCCGCATTTTATGATTATGAAATTTGGCAGATGGATGTCAAAACTGCATTCCTGAATGGATTTCTGGAAGAAGAGTTGTATATGATGCAACCAGAAGGTTTTGTCGATCCAAAGGGAGCTAACAAAGTGTGCAAGCTCCAGCGATCCATTTATGGACTGGTGCAAGCCTCTCGGAGTTGGAATAAACGTTTTGATAGTGTGATCAAAGCATTTGGTTTTATACAGACTTTCGGAGAAGCCTGTATTTACAAGAAAGTGAGTGGGAGCTCTGTAGCATTTCTGATATTATATGTGGATGACATATTACTAATTGGAAATGATATAGAATTTCTGGATAGCATAAAGGGATACTTGAATAAAAGTTTTTCAATGAAAGACCTCGGTGAAGCTGCTTACATATTAGGCATTAAGATCTATAGAGATAGATCAAGACGCTTAATTGGACTTTCACAAAGCACATACCTTGACAAAATTTTGAAGAAATTCAAAATGGATCAAGCAAAGAAAGGATTCTTGCCTGTATTACAAGGTGTGAAATTGAGTAAGACTCAATGCCCGACCACTGCAGAAGATGGAGAGAATATGAAAGATGTTCCCTATGCATCAGCCATAGGCTCTATCATGTATGCAATGCTGTGTACCAGACCTGATGTGTGCCTTGCTATAAGTTTAGCAGGGAGGTACCAAAGTAATCCAGGAGTGGATCACTGGACAGCGGTCAAGAACATCCTGAAATACCTGAAAAGGACTAAGGATATGTTTCTCGTATATGGAGGTGACAAAGAGCTCACCGTAAAAGGTTACGTTGATGCAAGCTTTGACACTGATCCGGACGATTCTAAATCGCAAACCGGATACGTGTTTACATTAAACGGTGGAGCTGTCAGTTGGTGCAGTTCTAAACAAAGCGTTGTAGCGGGATCTACATGTGAAGCGGAATACATAGCTGCTTCGGAAGCAGCAAATGAAGGAGTCTGGATGAAGGAGTTCATATCCGATCTAGGTGTCATACCTAGTGCATCGGGTCCAATGAAAATCTTTTGTGACAATACTGGTGCAATTGCCTTGGCAAAGGAATCCAGATTTCACAAAAGGACCAAACACATCAAGAGACGCTTCAACTCCATCCGGGATCTAGTCCAGGTGGGAGACATAGAGATTTGCAAGATACATACGGATCTGAATGTTGCAGACCCATTGACTAAACCTCTTCCACGAGCAAAACATGATCAGCACCAAGGCTCCATGGGTGTTAGAATCATTACAGTGAAATCTAGATTATTGACTCTAGTGCAAGTGGGAGATTGAAGGAAATATGCCCTAGAGGCAATAATAAAGTTATTATTTATTTCCTTATAATCATGATAAATGTTTATTATTCATGCTAGAAGTGTATTTACCGGAAACATAATACATGTGTGAATACATAGACAAACAAAGTGTCACTAGTATGCCTCTACTTAACTAGCTCGTTAATCAAAGATGGTTATGTTTCCTAACCATGAACAATGAGTTGTTATTTGATTAACGAGGTCACATCATTAGCAGAATGATCTGATTGACATGACCCATTCCATTAGCTTAGCACCCGATCGTTTAGTATGTTGCTATTGCTTTCTTCATGACTTATACATGTTCCTATGACTATGAGATTATGCAACTCCCGTTTACCGGAGGAACACTTTGGGTACTACCAAACGTCACAACGTAACTGGGTGATTATAAAGGAGTACTACAGGTGTCTCCAAAAGTAGATGTTGGGTTAGCGTATTTTGAGATTAGGATTTGTCACTCCGATTGTCGGAGAGGTATCTCTGGGCCCTCTCGGTAATGCACATCACATAAGCCTTGCAAGCACTGCAACTAATATGTTAGTTGTGAGATGATGTATTACGGAACGAGTAAAGAGACTTGCCGGTAACGAGATTGAACTAGGTATTGGATACCGACGATCGAATCTCGGGCAAGTAACATACCGATGACAAAGGGAACAACGTATGTTGTTATGCGGTCTGACCGATAAAGATCTTCGTAGAATATGTAGGAGCCAATATGGGCATCCAGGTCCCGCTATTGGTTATTGACCAGAGACGTGTCTCGGTCATGTCTACATTGTTCTCGAACCCGTAGGGTCCGCACGCTTAAGGTTACGATGACAGTTATATTATGAGTTTATGCATTTTGATGTACCGAAGGTTGTTCGGAGTCCCGGATGTGATCACGGACATGACGAGGAGTCTCGAAATGATCGAGACATAAAGATTGATATATTGGAAGCCTATATTTGGATATCGGAAGTGTTCCGGGTGAAATCGGGATTTTACCGGAATACCGGAAGGGTTACCGGAACCCCCCGGGAGCTATTTGGGCCGTAGTGGGCCTTAGTGGAAAAGAGAAGGGGCTGCCCTAGATGGGCTGCGCCCCCCCCCCCTTCCCCTAGTCCTATTAGGACTAGGAGAGGTGGCCGGCCCCCTCCTCCTCTTTTCCCCTCCGAGGAATCCTAGTTGGACTAGGATTGGAGGGGGAATCCTACTCCCATAGGGAGTAGGACTCTCCTGCGCCTCCCCCCCTTGGCCGGCCAGCCTCCCCTCCTCTCCTCCTTTATATACGGAGGCAGGGGCACCTCTAAACACACAAGTTGACACAAGTTGATCCACGTGATCTATTCCTTAGCCGTGTGCGGTGCCCCCTGCCACCATATTCCTTGATAATACTGTAGCGGAGTTTAGGCGAAGCCCTGCTGCTGTAGTTCATCAAGATCGTCACCACGCCGTCGTGCTGACGAAACTCTTCCCCGACACTTTGCTAGATCGGAGTCCGGGGATCGTCATCAAGCTGAACGTGTGCTCGAACTCGGAGGTGCCGTAGTTTCGGTGCTTGATCGGTTGGATCGAGAAGACGTACGACTACTTCCTCTACGTCGTGTCATCGCTTCCACAGTCGGTCTGCGTTGGGTACGTAGACAATACTCTCCCCTCGTTGCTATGCATCACATGATCTTGCGTGTGTGTAGGAAAATTTTTGAAATTACTACGAAACCCTTCAAATGTTTGGACGAGGCACGGAGAAATAGGGGTTATGATGGAAGACGGCGAAGAAGAAGACTACGATGACAACTATGTGCCTCCTGAATACGGTGATGCTGCAACGGGGGGAGCTGGTGAAGATCAAGAGGAACCAGACGATGTGCCCAATGATGCTGCAACGGGTGAAGCTACTGAAGATCAAGAGGAACCAGACGATGTGCCCGATGATGATGATCTCCGCCGGGTCATTGTCGATGCAAGGACGCAATGCATTAGTAAAAAGGAGAAGCTGAAGTTCGATCGCATGTTAGAGGATCACAAAAAAGGGTTATACCCAATTGAGAAGATGGCAACACAAAGCTCGGTACCGTACTGAAATTGCTGCAGTGGAAGGCAGAGAATGCTGTGGCTGACAAAGGATTTGAGAAGCTACTGAAAATATTGAAGAAGAAGCTTCCAAAGGATAGCGAATTGCCCGACAGTACATACGCAACAAAGAAGGTCGTATGCGCTCTAGGATTGGAGGTGGAGAAGATACATGCATGCCCTAATGACTGCATCCTCTACCGCGGTGCATACAAGGATCTGAACGCATGCCCGGTATGCGGTGCATTGCGGTATAAGATCAGACGAGATGACCCTGGTGATGTTGACGGCGAGCCCCCCAGGAAGAGGGTTCCTGCGAAGGTGATGTGGTATGCTCCTATAATACCACAGTTGAAACGTCTGTTCAGAAACGAAGAGTATGCCAAGTTGATGCGATGGCACAGTGAGAACCGAAAGAAAGATGGGAAGTTGAGAGCACCCGCTGACGGGTCGCAGTGGACAAAAATCGAGAGAAAGTACTGCGATGAGTTTGCAAAGGACCCAAGGAATGTATGGTTTGCTTTTTGCTCAGTAACCTTTTAGGACAGACAAACAAAGGATACCACGCATGCACGCACTGTTTAGATGACACTAAAAGTATATACCTGGACAAATGCAGGAAGAATGTGTACCTGGGCCATCGTCGATTTCTTCCGACCAACCATCAATGTTGAAAGAAAGGCAAGCATTTCAAAGACGAGGCAGATCACCGAAAGAAGCCCGCCATGCGCACCGGTGATCACGTGCTTGCTATGGTCAATGATTTACACTACGTAATCTTTGGAAAGGGTACCGGTGGACTAGCTGTTCCGAATGATGCTGAGGGACACGCACCCATGTGGAAGAAGAAATCTATATTTTGGGACCTACCCTACTGGAAAGACCTAGAGGTCCGCTCCTCAATCGACGTGATGCACGTGACGAAGAACCTTTGCGTGAACCTGCTAGGCTTCTTGGGCGTGTATGGGAAGACAAAAGATACACCTCAGGCACGGGAGGACCTGCAACGTTTGCACGAAAAAGACGGCATGCCTCCGAAGCAGTATAAAGGTCCTGCCAGCTACGCTCTTACGAAAGAAGAGAAAGAAATCTTCTTTGAATGCCTTCTCAGTATGAAGGTCACGACTGGCTTCTCGTCGAATATAAAGGGAATAATAAATATGCCAGAGAAAAGGTTTCAAAACCTAAAGTCTCATGACTGCCACGTGATTATGATGCAACTGCTTCCGGTTGCATTGAGGGGGTTTCTACCGGAAAACGTCCGATTAGCCATTGTGAAGCTATGTGCATTCCTCAATGCAATCTCTCAGAAGGTGATCGATCTAGAAATCGTACCAAGGCTAAGGAGTGATGTGGCGCAATGTCTTGTCAGTTTCGAGACGGTGTTCCCACCATCCTTCTTCAATATCATGACGCACGTCCTAGTTCATCTAGTCGACGAGATTGTCATCCTGGGGCCCGTATTTCTACACAATATGTTCCCCTTTGAGAGGTTCATGGGAGTCCTAAAGAAATATGTCCGTAATCGCGCTAGGACAGAAGGAAGCATCTCCATGGGCCATCAAACAGAGGATGTTATCGGGTTTTGTGTTGACTTCATTCCTGGCCTTAACAAGATAGGTCTCCCTAAATCGCGGTATGAGGGGAGACTGACTGGAAAAGGCACTCTTGGAAGAGACTCAATAATATGCAGGGACGGATATTCTTGGTCTCAAGCACACTACACAGTTCTACAGAACTCTACCTTGGTGACCCCGTATGTCGATGAACACAAGAACAGTCTGCGCTTCAAACACCTGGAGCAGTGCGACGACTAGATTACATGTGAACACATCAGGACTTTCAGCAGTTGGTTGGAAACACGTCTCAGAGGTGACAACACTGTTTGTGATGAGTTGTACTTGTTGTCCAAGGAACCATCTTTGACTGTATTGACTTACAAAGGATACGAGATAAATGGGAATACATTTTACACGATTGCCCAAGATCAAAAGAGCACCAACCAAAACAGCGGTGTCCGCTTTGATGCAGCAACCGAGAGCGGAAAGGATACATATTATGGTTACATAGTGGACATATGGGAACTTGACTACAGACCTGATTTTAAGGTCCCTTTGTTTAAGTGCAAATGGGTCAATCTGTTAGGCGGGGAAGTACAGGTAGACCCACAGTACGGAATGACAATAGTGGATCTGAAAAATCTTGGGTACACTGACGAACCGTTCATCCTAGCCAATGATGTGGCACAGGTTATCTATGTGAAGGACATGTCTACCAAACCGAAAAAAAGAAAAGATAAGGAAGCGAATACATCATACGATGAGCCAAAGCGCCACATAGCTTTTTCAGGAAAAAGGGACATCCTGGGAGTGGACGGCAAGACAGACATGTCTGAAGATTATGAAAAGTTTCATGAAATTCCTTCCTTCAATGTCAAGGCTGACCCAAGCATCCTGATAAACAATGAAGATTATCCATGGTTACGGCGCAATAAGCAAATGATATATCCATCTGTCATGTTTGAATAATAATTGCCATGTTGTAAATATTTGTGGAAACTATGGACACCGCCCTAGACGAAGCAAAAGAAGCGTTGTTGAGGGACATAATCGCAGAAGGAAGTGATGACGTCTCGTTGTTTCTCAACGAAACCGATGGTCTGGAAGGAGAGGGTGAACAAGCTGGCTACGGTGACCTAATGCCGGTGCAAGAAGAAGAACATGAGGACGGCTCCGGTGACCCAATGCCAGTGCAAGGAGACCGTGATGACGGCTCCGGTGACCGAACCGAGTCCGGCCAGGTATATATATTAGTTAAGCCTGTGCTGACTAGCTGATTGATGCATTCATTGTTTTGGTATGTACACATATTAATTAAGTCTTTGTTCTTTTTTCTAGCCCTCCGGATCGAGCACAACTTCGGTAAAGAGACGAGGCCCGAAGAAAAAGTTGAGCTCGGATGAAAAGTTTGAGATCATAGCAATCGCGCCCGACGGCCAACCGATTGAACCCATCCGAACAAAGAACACATTTGTTGCTCAGTGCGGGGTTCTGGTTAGGGACAAGATCCCGATAAGCATCCAGCAATGGTTTAAGCCGGCTACAGAAGACCCTGAGGTGTCTTATGTCAATGATATGCAGAAAAATGATCTTTGGACTGAGCTGAAGTCAAATTTCACCCTACCGCCAGAGGATAATCCAGAGAACCCAGTTAAAGAGAAATTAATCAAGTCTTTTGCTCTTAAGAGGATGGCAGAACTATTCAGAAGGTGGAAGAAAGAGCTGAATAAGTTTGTCGAAAATAATGAGACACCAGAATTCAAGGGCAGATATGAGAGGATCAGAGATCACTGGCCCGCATTTGTGGCCCACAAGACATCGGAAAAGAGTAAGAAGATGTCGGCGACAAACAAGCAAAATGCTGCGAAGAAGAAGCTTCACCATCGCACGGGGTCAGGTGGCTACCTCGTAGCCCGGCCTAAGTGGGCCAAGACTGAGAATGATCTAGTTGATAAAGGGATCGAACCAGAGACAATTAGTTGGCCAGACCATTGCCGGACTTGGTTCTTCGGGGCTGGCGGAACCTTGGACCCTGTAACAGGGAAGTGCATTTGGACGAACGATCAAATGGACATACCAGTCAGGAAGCTTAAGCAGTATATCGAAGCAGCGCAGCAAGGGAAGTTCTTTCCAGACAGAGAGAACGACGAGCTCACAATGGCCCTCGGGAATCCTGAGCACCCTGGACGGACACGAGGCACGCCAGGCTCCATTCCGTGAAAGGTTGGGTTTCCGGACGCAGGCGATTAAAATCCCATGAGAGGAGGAAAAAAGTGCAGCAGACCCAAATGCAGGCGCTGCAAGCAAGGATAGACGCGATAGAGGAACGAGAAGCAAATCGCAGCAAACATACTGCCGAAGCCTCCCCCGAAGTTACCCCGCCATCTCAGCGCAGAAGCAGCGTGGCTTCCACCGAGCTGCTTCAGCCGGAGCATGCCTTGATGGCTCCTGCCAGCTATCCCGTGGATGCTATCACGGAGTCTCAAAATTGCCACCTTATGACGCAATGGATGAATTTGAAGGTCAAGGTGGTTGTTGGCTCTGTTTATCCTACTGAACCCGGCGCAAATTTTCACTGCCGGCCGATTCCAGAAGGATATACTAGGGTGATGGTGGATGAAATAACGGAGGGATTTGATGACCTCCAGCTTGACCACCCTACCGGTGAAGGGGAGACTCGGCTGGGGTCTGCTCTGAAGACTCCATGCCTATGGCGGAAGGAGCTCATCAACCTTCCGAACTGGACGCCTCCGCCTCCTCCTCCTCCTCCGGCGAGTCAGGGCACTCCGCCTCCTCCACCGCCTCCTCCTCTAGCGAGTGACGATCAGGGCCCTCGGCCGGCTCCTTCTCCGGCGCGTGGCGGCACTCCGCCTCCTTCTCCGCCTGCGCCGACGCGCCCGAGCAGCCAGCCTCCTCCTTCTCCGCCTCGTCAGCAAGGGCGGAAGAGACCTGCCGCCGCTCCAGCTGCTCCGGCGCGTCGTAGTCCTTCTCCTCCGCCTCGTAAGCAAGTAAAGAAGACAACCGCTCCGTCTGCTCGGTCGGCGTCTAGCAGTACAACCAGAGGCGGGAGGACATACAGATTCGGTCCTTCTCTGAAGACTCCAGAGAAGTTACCATATGAGAAGACCCCGGAGGAGAACGTCGAGATCGCGCGAACCGAAGTGGATGACTGGTTTCAAGGGTTGAGAGCAAAGAGACATCCACCTCTGGAGGAGAAGGTAGATCCAGTGAAAGTGAAGCGCACTCTGGCTGCCCTGGCAAAACCACCCAAGTCTCCGCCGAAAGGCAACTATGAGCGTATTATTGCAAAGACATGGGCCGAAGCGGAGCGGTCGGGAAGTACAGTCAGTGATCAAAGGCTGAAAGAACAACAAGCAGCTGGGAAACAAATTGCTCAGCTCGGCGAACAAGCGAAGCAATCGTGCCCCCCCCCCCTCAAGGTGCCTAGCGACATCGTCGATCCGAGGATGGTGCCCGGTTATGGCAATGTTGACGATTACCTGCCCGACGATGTACATTATGATACCATGGAGGTGCAGATATACAGATACGAGTACGGGAAGCCTCTCGTCAAAGATGAAAAATCTTTAACAACGATGATGCGAAGAGTACATGATTGGTACTTGAAAATCTGCAGAGAGTCTGGGGGGAGGAGTACTTTGTATGCGAGAGTTAAACCGGAGCATGACCTCGTTGGAATTGAACTGTTGCCTATTCCATTTGAGGAGTTCTATCAGCTTTTCAATCAATTGGCCCTCGATAAAACAACGATCACCTGCTACTGTCTGTAAGTACTACTACTTCTGTCATTAAGTCTCTCTATATAGCTCATCTCTTTCATTGCATGTATTTATAATTATCCTCACTATATTATGTAGAATGAAGATCGCCGAATTGAAGAAAAGACAAATCGGTGATATTGGGTTCATTAACACATATCTTATAGATGCAACTCAGGTTAAATTTCATGCCGCAGATACCGAGGCCAACTTGCTACGATCATTCAAAAAAATGAAAACAAAGATATAATACTCTTTCCTTACAACTTCGAGTGAGTGTTACTGTCTTGTGCATATTCGGTTTCCCTTACATATTAGTCCAGGTTATAGTAATGTAATTGATCAGTTATGCATGCGTGTGCAGTTTCCACTATATTCTCCTAGAGATTAGGCTTGAGCAGGGAGTAGTAACCGTCTTGGACTCTAAACGAAAAGATCCCCGGGAGTATGCGGACATGACTGAAATCCTCAAGAAGTAAGTTAAATCGATCATTATCCATCATATCAACAACTTTGTTCATTTCCTGATATCAAGTAATTGTTTTCTTTGTTCGGTAGGGTTTGGAGAAAATTCACCAAAACAGTTCCGGGACTGCCGAAGGAGCTGGAATTTAGACACCCGAAAGTAATTACTATAGTAGCATGTTCCGCGCATCTCCTAGTGATTCAAGCGCTAGTTTTATCAATACCATTTAGCATTCTTGCTTATCAGTTTGATTGACCTCTATTTCTTGTAAAGTGGTTGTGGCAGGAAAAAGGGAATAATTTCTGTGGATACTACATCTGCGAGTCCATCCGCCACACGACCTGTGAGCGGGGCGGGTACTCTGACGAACAATATGAAGTACGTAAATAACAATATTCACAATTTTATTTTATTACCATCATTTGTATTGAGTTTCATTCATTCATATATATATGTATTGACCCCCTTCTTCAAATTAGATGTTTCGGAAGCGGGATGAACTCCTAGCACCAGCTCGCATGCGAGCAATTCAAGAGGAATTGGCGGCATTCTTTCTTGACCAAGTGATCGCTGAAGACGGAGAATACTATGTGGACCATGAGTCCGTATGATTATATTTGTAAGAGATAATTATTGTATATATGTAGCCGGTAGTGTCGGATAGATATACGAGAACTTGTTGTTTGACCAATCTCTCGGAGAAGGAGAGGTGGTCGATATCACTTCTCTCTGTATGCATATATGTTCATGACGATCTTTTGTTTCCTTCGTTTGCTTACTAGCTAACTAGCGTGTCTAGTCCTCTCTATACGTATGTATAGTACGTAGCGTCGACCAAGCACGGACGTAAGAGAGGACACTTCTCTCTATTAATTATAGCTAACTAACACAATATATGAAACACCTAAATTAACCCCCCAAAACCCCCAAAC
>NC_041384.1:277128-279047 GCF_002162155.2 Triticum dicoccoides | reverse complement strand
AAAATAAAAACCCCAGCCACAGAAATGCTGACGCGTGGATGCCTGGGCTCTGCGCACTGCCCACGTGGAGGCCCATCAGTCCCGGTTCTGGATTGAACCGGAACTAAAAGTACAGGGTATTAGTACCGACACTTTAGTCTCGGTTCAGGAACCGAGACTAAAGGCCCTTATGAACCGAGACTATAGGCCCTTTTTCTACCAGTGCAAGAAGTCATCGATGCAGACCATGTGACGACGACGGCCACGATCCGTGAAGCAAATCGCTGCCCCGGTGAAAAAAACGCCGATAAGGGCGTGTAAAAACTTCGATGACAAATCTTTTGATTCATTTAAAAAAACTGTTTTACTGGATAATGGTACGACTTAGTCTAGTCTGGATGCCGGCCGGGAAGCAGCAGGACCGATGTGGAATTTTTGGTTGGTAGCGACCAAGGATAAGTGTGACCTTTTCAACAAAATTAATCAACAAATTTTTTGGTCATGTGCTGTCGTGAAGTAGAAATTCAAACTTCAGACTCGTGTTTCTCCAGTCCACGCCATGCATATGCATGCTTGACTATCTTCAGACTTGTCTGTCACAAGAACCAAGGCGGGCCTAGCAACAACTAAAGAGGAAGGCCAGCCCAACTCCACGTACGCAGGCCCATATGAAATCCACCTATAATGCTCTCTTTTTAAAAAAAGAGGCCAAAATGCTCTAAACATTAGGAACGCTGAAATATAATGGATATTAATTCATGCTATAGAGGCTGAGTGCTCCTATATGGCACGTGACGTGCTGGCGAACATGCCAGCACGTACCCCTCCGCTCCTGTACACCCCAGTATTTTAATTCGTTTTATTATTATTTTGGCGTTTCGCTTTTCTTCAACATAATTCGTAATTTATAAAATTTCCAAATTTCAACGAAAGTGGTTTTTGTAAAAAAAAAGGATGTTTGTGATTTCAAAATATTGATTATTTTTTGAATTTCAATGAAAATTTATTTATTTTGACGAACAATTTTATATAAACATTCTTAATAGTAATAAACATTTTTTTATATGTGAAGAACACAATTCGAATATGATGAACATTTTTTAAACTTGATGAACAAAACTTGTATTAATGAATATTTTTTTGACAAAATGGATGAACAAATTTTGAATTCATTGAACAAATTTTGAATTTGATGAACAAATTTTGAAACGAATGAACAAATTTTGAATTTGGTGAACAATTTTTGAAATTGATGAAGTTTTTTCCTTTTTTATTATCAGTTTATTATTGTTTTTCAATTTGAAAAATATTTTAAATTCACCATTTTTTAATAATGAATTTTTTTAGAATATGTGTTTTTAAAAAAAATTAGGTTTTGCTTTTGCAAATTCGTGCACATTTCTATTTAATCATAAACATTTTTTTGGAACCGTTAACATTCTTTAAAACTCATGAACAATTTTTAGAAATCGTGAACATTTTTTTCAGAACCATGAACATATTTTTCTAAATCATGAACATTGTTTTCAAAATTTTGAATAAATTTTAAAGATCACGAACATTATTTCGAAATCATGAACATTTTTTCGAAATGTTGAATTTTTTACAAATTGTTAACATTCTCTTAAATCTTGAAAAAATTTAAAAAATCGATGAAATTGTTTTGAATTTGTTGAACACTTTTTTAAATCTATGAGCATTTTTTGAATTTGATGAACATTTTTTGAATTTGATGAACAAATTTTGAATTTTGATGAACATTTTTTCAATCCGATGATCACAAAAGGAATTTTGATGAATATTTTTTGAATTGTTGAGCATTTTTACACATTGTCGTGCATTTTTTGAATTTGATACTAAAAAATGTTCACGAATTTGGAAAGAAAATAAAAAGAAAAAAGAAAAGGAAAAAGGAAACATAAAAGAAAAGTAGAAAATAA
>NC_041384.1:269076-276753 GCF_002162155.2 Triticum dicoccoides | reverse complement strand
CCCTATGCGCCATATAGGAACCCGCATAAAGGCTAGTCGCTAACCCAAGGTCTCACCAAACGTACCATAATAAGTCAAGTGTGTCGCCAAAATGAGCCTCTAGATAATAAGCCTTTAATTGAGAATACACGGTGAAAAACGTTCAAAAGGGGATCAAATTTGCTCTAAACCTTAGGAAAACATGAAATTTGGCGCACATTCCTCGAGCGTTTGAGCTTTTCTTAATTGTTTGGCCACAAGGCGGAGATTCATTGCCTTGAGTCAGGCCCACTAGGGACTCGGCTCGATAATGGGAGTCATCAGGACATCGTGAGTGATGACCGAGGTGGAGCAGGCTTTTATAAAACCCAAGAGCTTGTACAAGCAGTGGCTAGGAAGTCATCGATGCAGACCAGGAGACGACAACGACCACGATCTGCGAAGCAAATCGCCACCCTCGGAGAATAAAATGCCGATAAGGGCATGTAAAAACTCCGATGACCATCAACACTGGCTGAATCCAGATGGATTCGCCGGAAACCTAAACCAACTTGATCCCGGAAGAGCCGCTAGAGAGACAACACCGCACTCCCCGCCGGCGATAAGCCCACCAATGGAAAGGAGAAATATAATACACGAATATAAATAAATATTTAGAAACGGAGGGAGTATAATACACGAATATAAATAAATATTCTGCCGTCCAACTTTAAGCATGATGATGACGAAGAGGAGGATGACACGTGGGACCGGGCGGCGGGTGACGTGGCCGGTCCGGCTGTGCAATAAACAAAGTGAATAACTGAAAAGAGCATCCTTCCTCAAAAAAAAAAACTGAAAAGAGCATCAGGAGAGGGTGAGTGAAGGCCATGGGAGTCTCAGATGCTCCCCTCGTCGTCTTATCTCCATCCACATGTTGTTTTTCAGTTTATATAAAGGGCTCATCGTCTCCACTCTCCACTCATTTTTGGTCTCGCCCCACGCGGCACAGAGCAGAGGTCGTCGGCGATGGCGCTCAAGGTGGCCTCCTTCTCCCTCCTCGAGCTCTCCTCCGGCACCACCAGGAGCAGGAGCAGGAGCAGGAGGGGAGCCGCCTTCCGCCCCCGCCAGCACCAGCGCAAAGGTAGGGCCTTTCCCTCTTTCTTTCCCCCTCCTCGCCGGACGCTTGTTTCCCGGATCCACTTCTGCCAGTTTTCCACCCCTAGGAATAGGATTTTTTGTCTACTACAGTAGTACTTAATAATTGTGTGCTTCATTTTTAAAGCAATTAGTCGTCAGTTCCAAGGTACTCCTACTAGCCAACTAGATAGAATTGTTTTTAGAATCCCACTCTTGCTGCAAACATGAGTGAATCAAGATTATGTATGTTCTCCTCCCTGCACCTATGTATGCTGCACCTCTACTGCTATATATATATATATATATATATATATATATATATATATATATATATATATATATATATATATATATATATATTGTGTATCATTTCTTGTTTTCGCGGCGCATGGCAGCCGCGCCTTCTCAGAGAGAATAAGCATAGTAAATACAGTCTGTCTGTCTGTCAGTGTAAAGTTGCACGCACGCAGGCTCACTTGTGATCTCATATTCTCATGATGCCTAACCGTTTTGATTTGGACGTCCTTCAAAAGCCACCATTTCCTTTCCTTTGCTTTCATCATTTCAAAAAACATATTATATTATAGTAAAACAATTTCAGAATTTGATGCATCTTACTTACTTTTTTGTCTAGGCAGCAGTTATCAGTTACTCCCTCCGTAAACTAATATAAGAGCATTTAGATCACTATTTTAGTTATCTAAACGTTCTTATATTAGTTTACAGAGGGAGTACCTGTCAGTCAGTGTAGAAACAAGAGAATCCCCTCTTTTCTTTTGCAATCCACTAACCGGCTGCACCAAATTCTGAAATATCGCCCCGGGGGCCGTTTGCCAATTCCACCCCCCTGCACTGCGTGGAATATCTAATATGTTCCTTCCTTCCAAAGTTCCAAGAACTTATTCTCTTGTGCCTGGCTCTGATCCCATTCCACCTCCTACTTTCCAGTGACATGATATTTTCATTCACACCAACTTTCACTGCTCTGCTCTGCTATGTGCCTCTGTTCAGTGCCTTGCTTACTTTTAAGCTGATTTTTTGAATTTTATTTTCTTAACATATCCTTTTAGGCTGACTGGTTGGTTGGTTGGTGCACTAGACATGAACTGGGTGGGAGTTTACATGAGTGACCAAACATGAACTGGGTGCAATAATTCAGGGCTTGAATTTATAAACTTCCTTTAGCATGGTGGCCTAATTACAGTGGAGGTCTGCAACTTTGGTTGGTTAGTGGTGTTGCTTTCAACTAATCTTAGTTTGACTTGACTTGTGCCCCCATTCCAGTGGACTTCACGTTTCAAAGGAGGGACAAAAGAGCAGCCTACCTGAGGACATGCTGCTCGATGCAGCAGGGCCCACCGCCCGCCTGGCCTGGCCGAGCCGTCGCGGAACCCGAGAGGAGGTCGTGGGAGGGCCCCAAGCCCATCTCGATCGTCGGCTCAACCGGTTCCATAGGAACACAGGTAAGACAAATGGAAGCTTATAATCCGCACCGTTGCAATGTTACATGTTCAGACAATAGTGCTTCTTTTTGTTCAACTTGGTGGATCCGCTGATAATTAACAGTTTTTCTTTTTTGTTTGTGTAACTGAAAAGACATTGGACATCGTTGCGGAGAATCCTGACAAGTTCCGGGTTGTCGCTCTTGCTGCTGGCTCCAATGTCACTCTTCTAGCTGATCAGGTACAATCATCTATCTTCAGAGTGTATATTTATTCAGTTTCACTTTCACCCCTTGTTGTGAATTGTCAGAGCAAAACTGCATGCATATCGTAGTATTAACCCTATGAGAGTTACTGCTGAATTTAACAGGTGAAAACGTTCAAGCCAAAGCTGGTGGCTGTAAGAAACGAGTCATTACTTAACGAGCTAAAGGAAGCGTTAGCTGGTTGTGAAGAAATGCCGGAAATTATTCCTGGGGAGCAAGGTGTCATAGAGGTAACAAGACATTTCTTCTGATCCTATATGCATAAGGAATCAATGCTTTATACTGAATTTTCACTGATATTCAACTCTTCAATAATAGGTCGCTCGCCACCCGGATGCAGTTACAGTCGTTACGGGCATAGTAGGGTGTGCAGGACTCAAGGTAATTTATGTTCTTCTTTGTTGCATTTTTTTCCTTCATCTTTTATTTTTAATAGCTTTTAAGATGTTAAGAAAAGTCGGTATGGGACAACCTAATTGATAGTGCCGTAGTGGTGCAACCAATATCCTATCCTTAACAGTTTAGAGCCTTGGTCCATGGCCCCTTTATGAAACTGCATATCAGTAGGCCCATCATGCATGCCTCAGTGGTGCTACTTTCAGACTCTGCTTAGTATCTTATCTTATCTTCGTGTTCGTGTTTCCGGAGAACTCAACATTATCATGCTATTGTTAAATTTTCTCTCCTCCACTTTGGATGGATGACAGATCTGATTATGTATGCTTGCTGAAGCTACTATAAAGGCCAACTAAAATATCCATTATTTTCTTTCTGTATGACAGCCTACAGTTGCAGCAATTGAAGCTGGGAAAGATATTGCGTTGGCGAACAAAGAGACACTTATCGCAGGCGGTCCGTTCGTGCTTCCCCTTGCGCACAAGCACAATGTGAAAATACTTCCTGCTGATTCAGAGCACTCTGCAATATTTCAGGTACATACCATAAAACAGTTGGTTCTTACTGCAGTTATATTTTTCACCATGCTGCAAGTTTAGCATAGTTAGGAATCTGTGAATTTAAGTTTTCTGCTCCTATGCTATAGTGTATACAAGGCTTGTCTGAAGGATCACTTCGTCGCGTTATTCTGACTGCGTCTGGCGGTGCTTTCAGGTAAGTCCGTTTGTTTTCATGTGTATTGTGGTACCTGTTTTACTTCTAGAAGCATCGAACTCCATCTTATATCAATTGATGATGACAGGGACTGGCCAGTTGAGAAGCTGAAAGATGTAAAGGTTGCCGATGCTTTGAAGCACCCAAACTGGAGCATGGGGAAGAAAATCACAGTAGATTCTGCTACTTTGTTCAACAAGGTGCTTAGAAATTTCCTCAACTTTATGTTAAAACTTTCTTCTTCTTCTTTTTTGTGTGTCTGTTTAATCACTATAGCGACAACTTGATTCTTGCAGGGGTTAGAAGTTATCGAGGCGCATTATTTGTTTGGTGCTGAATATGATGACATTGAGATTGTGATTCACCCACAGTCCATCATACACTCTATGATTGAAACCCAGGTGAGGCCCTACAACATAGTTATCCCCTTTTTTCAAGAAGCATATATTCTTATGGACACTGTAACGCACGCACACGTCATGCCGATGCGGTGCATATCATTTATTCTTGCTTTCTCTGATAGTACATTTAGCGCATCAGACCGGCAGAATCTGAGGTTTATGTTCCTTCAGGTCCTTGAGGCTGATATGCTAAATCATTTACATCTGGCTTAATGCTATCTTGACTTCAAGTGTTCATGAAGTTGTATTATTTCCTCAGGATTCATCTGTCCTGGCTCAGCTGGGATGGCCAGACATGCGGCTACCGATCCTATACACCTTGTCTTGGCCAGACCGAGTCTACTGCTCCGAGGTCACCTGGCCCCGGCTAGACCTTTGCAAGTAAAAGCACTCTCCCAGCTCCACAATTTTGTTCTAAAATGTCCTCTAAGAATTTCCAGATTAATTTCTTAGCTAATTGATTGCAACTGGATAATGCAGGCTGGGTTCGCTGACATTTAAAGCTCCCGACAACGTGAAATACCCATCGGTGGATCTCGCGTATGCGGCAGGGCGGGCCGGGGGCACCATGACGGGAGTTTTGAGTGCTGCTAATGAGAAGGCGGTGGAGCTGTTCATCGACGAAAAGTATGATTCTTTCTTTTCTGAATGCTATCATCCTTTTCTTCTGTCTTGTTTTTTAGACAAAGCATTGCATAGTGGATGCCATTGTTCTGATTTTGTTGACGTAACTATGTTCCGCGTGTCTGTTCTGCTGATAGCAGCATCATGATATACAAAATTCTTTGGTATCAACCAAAGTAAACAAAAGATTCTTTGCGTAGTCTGACTTGAAAGGAGAATGTGTGTCCTGAAAGCTAATAATATGCTCAGGCACTTTCGACCATAACCTGTGGAACCTTGATTTCATGAGCACTTGATATAAGTTTAGCTTAAGTTTGGCCTGCCTGTTGTTGCATATCTCATATTTGCTGCGATGAAAACTGTTTCTATGAACATGGACATAAAAAGCCCAAGTCCTCATCCATCTCCCCTGTTGTTGTTTTTGCAGGATCAGCTACCTGGACATCTTCAAGGTGGTGGAGATGACGTGCGACGCGCACCGCAACGAGCTGGTGACAAGGCCGTCGCTCGAGGAGATCATACATTACGACCAGTGGGCAAGGAAGTTTGCCGCCAACCTACAGCCATCGTCGTCTGGACGGAGCCCTGTGCTCGCCTAAGGCCCTTCTTCCTGGAGCTGGCCGATGAAGCACAGAAGATGTAGCCATGGCCTGGCCTTGCTAAAACTGGCCATGTGGAAACCAAGCTTAGATATTTCAACAAGGCACACATAGGTTGCCTTGCAGAAATGTAAATCATGTGTTGGCACGAATAAATCATGTAAGTTTTGATGGATGGATGAAATAGGCAAGAATCAAACACATGCATCCCTCCAGTTTTGGCTACCATGGTAGAGAATTCATTTTCAGAACCGATCCAAGTTCAAAGTTGAGAAAAGAATCCAACAGCATCCAAAGGTGGAGCCACAATTGTGTCAGCCAAGACTCCATGGTAGTATTTTTCTTCCTTTTTCGCTAGGCGGTGCTCCCCAGATCATCATCCACATTACAATTCACAAGAATTGAATTGCAACAAAGATAAGCACCGACAAAAGGAAGCACACGACCGACCTGAGACAGTTCCCACTGGATTTCAGGAGAAGCCATGCATGCAGCTTCTGAAAAACAAAAGCAGTCACCAGAATCTGATGCCCTTCCATCATAATACTAGCACAGGCACTTAACATATCTCACTCAAAAAGATAACCGACCCGCGACAGCATTCCCAAAGCTAGATTCCTTATCCCACCAAACTCAGAAAAGGCACGGGCAAATTCAAATTCAATGGGGAATCCATCCCTTAATACGATAGCATTAGCACACAATGCAAGCACACGGGTCCTTGTATTTTGCTATAAACTCAAACAGTGAAGGATAATTAACCACTAACCCTAAACCTTTGGCAAGTAGTATATGCATGAAGGATAATTAACCACTAACAGTGCATTGTTTGTGAAAGACGAGGGAGGGATTATTGTCAAACTGATGCATAACTAGAAACACAAGCAGGGATTTCACTTACATCTGCAGAACCCCGAACGGCGTGAGATCTCGATCGGACCAGGTGGAAACTAAACATTTCAGTTTCATTATTTATGCATTGAAGAGTAGACACATTCAACAGCGTAAACTGATTGTTGACGAATTGCTGCGGCGGCGGAGCGCATGGTCAGCCACACCACCACGACGCCGGCCATGATGGTGAGCGCCCCCAGCGAGATGTCGCCTATTTCTGCCAGCTGCATTAAGAAATTAGAGAGGATGTGTTACTGTAGAACAAGCCATTAACGTCGATGTCAAGGTAGCCGATCATGGTGATGTAGCCGCGGTCGATGTAGTCGTGGTCGATGGTGTAATCGTCGTGAATGATGAAGCCTCACAAAGCCGAAGGCGCAAAAAAATGCGTTACGACGGAGCTGCAGACGTGGACAATGCACCTTGCGAATGTCAGAGGGTGCCGTCAGCGATGAGTCCACCAGTTTTGCCAAGACCGGGGAAAACCCATCGAGCACACATCTGTTTTGCCAGAACCATGTGGTCGTGTAGGGTTGTCACTATAGTGACGCCGTGTCGATGCAGTCGTGCCGTCGCGGGTGACGCGGTCGATGCCGTCGTCGTGACGCAGTCATTGCCGTCGTCGAGGTGGCATCTTGCAGAATAGTCTGTCAGAGGACGCTAGATGTCCATCTTATGGACGAGGCGGCGGCATTGTGTTAACGATGATGGTGATGAAGACCTTGGCAGTGAAGTTTCGGTGATGCAGCAGCGTGTCGACAATGATGTGTCGCTTGCTCGTGGCGACAGGTGTCGATGCCGTGTCGTGCTGAAGAAGACGATGAAGAACTGCACGCTTTCCACACTGGCTTGGCGCGTGGATGGTGCATGTAGTGGTAGCTTCTCGTAGATCTGCTCGACGAAGATTTTTTTTCATTGGGGCGATGTAGTCGTACCGGCTTGCTGTTGATGTTCGGCTTGATGTAGAGGTGTCGGTGAAGTTGCAGATCGGTGGTGTGGTCGTTCGGCTTGATGTAAGAGTAGATGGCATGTTCGGCTTGATGCTCGTGGACGGCTAGAATATTTCGTGGGTCGCTGTGTCGGTGGAGTTAGATGTAGAGAGAGGGAGATTGGTGGAATAGTTGTTGTATTGCTTGAGCCTCGTGGGCATTTATATAGGAGTACAATGATCTACTTGAAGTACAAGACAAAACAGAACAAATTCTAGTCTATCTCGTCTTTCTTAATAATAAATATACTCAAC
>NC_041384.1:236873-268540 GCF_002162155.2 Triticum dicoccoides | reverse complement strand
CAAAGAACGCCGTGGTCGGTGTCGAGTCGGGGGTCGCCGGTGTCAAGGTAGTCACCGTGGAGCCGCGAAAGAAAGCAGCGGTGGCGGCGGCTAGAGAAGGAGCACGGTGGCGGTTCTCGAAGTAGGCGATAATGAACCCGACAGCGTGACGAAGACCGACACGGACGGTGACGTTCCCGCGCCAAGGGAGGCGGCGCGGCACATATCACCTGGAAGTCAACGCGCGTGGACGGCGGTGGACCGCGGGCCGCAGCGTTACGACCCGAAGGGGCGACGCAACGGCGGCGGGCTGGTCGGGGCGACGGCGGGAAGCAGGGCGGTTGCAGGGATCGCGTGCCACGCTCGGTACGGCCCGACAAGGCGACGCAGCGGCAGCGCGAGGGTCGGTGCAGCCTCAGGGACGGCCTGGAGCGGACGGCCTCGGTGCAGCGTTTGACCGCGGGCCGCGACACTACGGCTTGAAGAGGCGACGCAGCGGTAGCGCGAGATGTGGTGCAACCACAGGAACAACCTCAGGGCGGCGGCGGGGACCACGTGCCGCGATGCTACGGCCCGAAAGGGCGACGTAGCGGCGGCGCGGATCGGTGCAGCCACGGGGCGGCGGCGCTGCGGCCCGATGGAGCGACGCAGCAGCAGCCGGTTGCTCGATCGGCGGAGGGGCGCGCTGAACTCGGGGACATGGCGGTGATGACCAGCGTAGATCGACGAGTGGGTCGACGCGCGGACGACGGCCTTGAGAGGCCGCCTGTCACGCGAGGCCGCCGGGTCGGAACGACGGGCATGCAGACGCGCGGACAACGGCCATTAGGGGCTGCCTGTCGTGCGAGGCCGTCGGTGATAGATCGCCGGCCGGAGTAAACACGTGGACACGAGGAAGACGAACAAAAGAGAGGTAGACGAAGACTCCAATATTTTGCGAGGCGCAACTGCCATCCTCTTTTCTGTTTTTTCTTCCTTCATTCTCTCGGCTGCACGCCCAACAGAACGTGGCCCGTTACATGCTAAGTCTCCGCACGATCCTATTCATCCGTGCCATCCCACGGAGGATCGCTAGTAGGCTGACCAACTCATCTACGACTTGATCTAATCCTGTGCGTGCACACATACGTGACAGGTCCTAGTTATTTGCTACATGTAAACTAATTAAATGGAAAGCCAATGCAGGTACAAACTAGTCTATACTGAACTAATGCATGGAGCTAAAGTCTAATGCAACATTTGGCAGACCTTGTAACAAGATTAGCTTCAACAGCCGGGTCGGGGCGACGGGCATGCAGACGCGCGGGCGACGGCTGTTAGGGGCTGCCTGTCTAGCGAGGCTGCCGGGTCGATGAAGAGGCTGGCCTGTCATGCCAGTGTCGGAGTAGAGGCGCACGAGGGTCGACGGTGGCGGTGGGCGACCAAACCGATCAAGTATAGATCGAAAAACCAAAAAGAAAAACGCCAATTAAAACGACTAGCGAGAGAGTAAAAAAAAACCGAAGCAAGGGCTCGGGAAAAAGACTCTAGGGCAGCCGGTCAACACGGCCGGCAGACGAACCCTAGGTACGGGCGGCGCGGCGGTCATGGAAGCCGACCGCCCCACCGGATTCCGGGAGAAGCCATGCAGCTTTAGATGGCATCAAAAGCACTCACCAATGCCCTTCCATAATAATACTAGCACACTCAACATATCTCTACTCAAAAAGATAACCGATTCCCAAAGCGATATTCCTTATCCCAGCAAGCTCAAAAAAGGCACCGACCAAAGGTCCACAGCAAGGGTAATTTTAATGGGGGAATCCCTTGAGACGATACGATAGCATTAGATGTGCAAGTACATGAATCCTTTATACAAACTCATCAAACACAGAGATGTAGATGCAAATGTTCTAAAGTAGGCGGAGATAGCGATCTTCGACAAGAGATAGGCCTGGGCTTCTGGTGGGGTGGTAGTAGGCAAGTAACGCGGCGGAGGAGGGTGGTCTAGTGGCCGTATTTCTGGAACTCCCATTCGCTGTTGTCTGCATCGTGGAGCAACAGAAAGATGCTGGTCAGTATATATGAAGATTTCCAACAAGATGAACTTGAGCCATACAGAAACTGTTGTGTTTACCTAGTGGGCACACTTGGCGAGTCTTGAGCCACCTGCTGATGCAGTGGAAGTGGAAAGCATGATTGCAGACACCTGTAGTGCACAAGACCACATCATGTTAGGTCCACTGAAGCTCAAGACCAAACAGTTTGCTTTACAATAAAATAATAGATCAATTTACAGAGAAACTACTCGTTGCAGAAATGGATGTATCTAAAACTAAAATACATCTAGATACATCCATACCTGCGACAAGTAATTCAGAACGGAGGGAGTAGTCAGATACATGTCAAGGGGGTATATAGCTTGACAAATTTACTCGCTCGCAACAAAGGTATTAACAACTTCAGTACCAAATATCAAACATTCGAATTAACCACACACCCCATTAATTGCCCCATGAGGGCATCCTACTATCTTCTGGGTCTTGAGACTACAATAACACGACGAGGTATAGCATAAAAAAAATCATATCTCAAGCAAAGAGACAGACTATCGAAACTACAAGTAGCACATGAGCCAATATGTTTGAAGGTGTACTAACTTGTCAAGTGCAAACATAAAAGCACTGTATGACACCTCATGATCCATCAACATTGATTATTATTTTCAAATTCAACACATGGGCAAACTATATTCCTACTATTAATGCGGTAATATCAGGCTAAGAAAACTGTAGGATAAATAAGGCAAGTTGCACAAAAGGAACATGGAAAGGATGTATAAAACACTAGCATAAGTAGAATGACATGTTATCCTAGCTTAGGCTTCACCAATAGTAATAAATAGTTGCAGATACAAGCCTAGTACTCGTATACATGCATGACAGGTATATATTGGAGAAATAGGGCATATCTGAACGTTAATCAGGCCAGCGAGCAGGGGAGCTGCGTCCACTCATATTAGGCCGTTTGGTTGCCGTTATATCCTACAGGCATGCAAGATGAGCGCACGAGGCAGCATGCAAGCGAGCGCGCAAGGGGATAATCTGCTTATTATGGCAGTTAATTAAAGCAGACAATTTTGGGGATATTATGTGAGTTAAATCTAGCAGGATTATAGGTCATTTTCTAAACAGATTTTTTTGTCCTGCGCACGCTAATTGGTGTGCCTTATTTGCTGAAACATCCCCCTGGCCTAATAAACGCAGGGAGGGAGTTGCACTTTATCGAATAAATATTACTCCCTCCGTTCAGAATTACTTGTCTCAAAAATGGATGTATCTAGACGTATTTTAGTTCTAGATACATCCATATCCGAGACAAGTAATTCCGAACGGAGGGGGTAGTAGATACTAAGTTGATTTATCATTTCAAGAGACAGATAGACAAGCAATTTATTTAGCATCATGTTGCACTCTGCAACAAGATGAGATGCACAGCTTTAAGCTATAGTAGAGTAACATAACAGGTTTTACTACTAGTTATCTCATATAGAGTTAGTATAGGTGGTGTAACATGCAGAAAACAGAGGTTGCAGCTCTGCCTGATTCAGCAACTAGAGCCCGTAATCATGAGGTAGGTAAATACGAATCAACTAGTAGAGTAGATAAAACATGGTCCTGAGAAGACGTATGGCTTATATAAACATAACAGTGGAATACTGAATCCTGAATCCTGTGTGGTTATATGTATGCACAAGAAAACAGGCGTAAGAGACTATGACTTGATGGACGCCGCAAATCACAAAACAGCCGTAAGAGACAGGCAATTTAATCTAGAAAGGAGGCATATAAATTAAATTTGTCACTCGGCGGTGAAGGAAGCAACAGTGATATTGATATTGAAGGAAGGAAGGAAGGAAGCGTACATACCCCATGCGACGGTGCACTCCTCACTGGTGGCGCTGGCCTGGTTGGCCTGGCACTCGATGCCTGCAGCACGAAGCAAGTAAAGTAAATTCGGATCAGATCAGATCGGCAATTCCCTCCCCTCCCCCATAATAAATAAAGAAGAAGAAGAAGAAAACAAGAAAGCTTATTGCATACATAGATCCATGATGTGGTTGCGGCAGATGGCGCAGTTGTCCACCACGATGTCTGCAGTTCCAGATACATACAAATCAAATCAAATCAATCAACCGAAGCTATCTAGGAGGGTTAGGGATGGATCGGATCGGATTGGATCGGCGCTTACCCCACGCCCACAGCGCGACGGCGTTCCACTTCTTGATCTCGAAGCGCTTGCCCGGCTTGCGGGACGAGGAGGAGGAGGCCGCGGCGTCGGCGGCGGGGGGCGGGGCGGCGTCGGGGGCGTCCGTCTCCATGGCCGACATCCTCTCCCTCTCTCTCTCTCTGCGTCTCTGTCTGTCTGCTCTCTGCTCTCTGCTCTGTGCTGGGGTTGGTTGGGCTTCCTCTTTCTCTTCTCTATCTATCTATCTATCTATCTATCTCTCAAGATGATATGCCGGCTCAGTCTCTCAGAGATGCTCATAGGGATATGCTCATAGGAATAGGGTGTGCGTGTGTGCGTTCATAGGGATGAGTGTATGCGCGTATATATAAACGCTTGTGTCTGTACTGATGCTCAAAAAAAAAACCAAAACCGACTCACATTTGATTTGATTTGATTTCAGAATCAAATCAGATTTCGGTTCAAAAACCAAAGAGGCCCCACTCATCTGTATTTTCTAAATTCCCGTTTTATTTATTTAGTCATATTTCCTCAAAAATAACTACTCCCTCCGTTTTTTATTTGCTCTGCATGCATATTAGAGTTTACTCAAGTCAAACTTTGTAAAGTTCGCGCCAACTTCTTTTATATTTATAGAAAAAAAGAATATAAATATTTACCCTAGCAGGCAGATTTATACGATGCCAAGGCACGTTCAATACTACTGAACCTAATGGCGTTGCTTTGTTATCCAAGGTACATATTAATATTTTTGACTATCAACCAACTTCGTCATAGTTTACAAAGCTTCGCTTTGACCAAAGCTAGCTAGCATATATGCGGATCGGAGTAAACAAAAACAAAGAAAATACGTATCAAGACAAACCCTTCCTCGTGGGTGGGGTCGGAGGTACGTACAACCGCTCTTCTAACCATCCAACCATAGGCCGACGCTTCTCCCAATAAGTAACCACCCTGACAAGCTGGATAGAAAGAAGGTTATGCTTATGCAAACTTGTATGTTGTGATCTTGACCTAGTCCGTCCGTCGGACCGAGCCGTGTTCTCTTTGCTACATAGAAGAATATTGTACGAATTTGGATTATAGAGTGTGTGCGCGTCCTATGGGGTCTTCGCACCACTCCCAACCGATCCATGGGGTTTATGGTACACGGCGACAAGGCTCGCAATCATGGCCACTCGCAGCATGGTGGCGGCGTCGCAGCACCGACTCGCAGCATGGGCTCATTTTTTTTTTTGAAAAAGAGGATTACCCCCGGCCTCTGCATCTGGGCGATGCATACAACCATTTTATTAATTATTCATAAAGATCTTACAAAGTAGTACAGTTTGTCTGAAGCCACCATCTTAACAACAATGGTCGCTATTCCTAACCACTTGATGTTTTTTTGAATAAACGAATCTACGAAAAAAATTCCTAGTGTGCGACAAGTGATGCACATGCAATGCGTCATTTTTCAGCGCCTGAGGAGGTTGGAGTGACCTTTGCAAATGATAAATCGAAGTGTCTCCGTCCTAATCACATAATAGGGACCCAGTGAACAGAGGCCATAACTGGGTCAGCCCATTTATCATGCACCTGAGCGATGTGTATTGTAGCAACTCGGCTTGGGGATACAGTCACTACTTGGTCTTTTCAGGTTTTTCTATTTTTCCCTTTTTCTAGAAAACACGGAAAATTAATATTTAAAAGTGAATTTTAAAAATATGATAATATTTTGAAAATTTAAGAAGATTTTTTGACAATCATGAAGATTTTTAAAAAAAAATAGGAAATTTCTTTAAAAATATGATCTTTTAGAAAACGAGAATATATTTTGGAAAAGCGTCATTTGTAAAAAAAAATCGAGAACATTTCTTAAAACCGCGAACATGTTTTCAAATTTCAGAAAAAAATGCAAACAATTTTTATGTTTTCAAACATTATTTTAGAAAATGCAAACAATTTTTATATTCTGAAAGTTTGCAAAAATTGAATTTTTCAAAATTTATGAAAAAACGAAAAATAAATAGCCAAAAAAATTGGTAAGTGAAAAATAACACAAAAGCTGACCATAATCCTTTAGACACTTAGAAGGTTCTCAAAACAATAAAAGACAGAACCCAAACCTTCTAGAACGTTCCCAAAACTAGGATCTGTATAACGCGGATATCTTAGATAGGCCAACCCATCACACCTTACCTTGATCGTTTCCCTATGTGAAACACGGACTATTTGACGCACACAAGACCTCCAAACTTCAGAGGCACTGAAATCAAATCCAAGATTACGTACTAATGGATTGCGCACGTACATTGCTCAAAGGATTAGGTGCTAATGCCTACTTCCTCCGTCTGGAAATACTTGTCATCAAAATGGATAAAAGAGGATGTATCTAGATCAGTATTGGGTAGTAAGTAATCAGATATAACTTGTTTATTTGTGTATAGGCAGGCAGAGAGAGAGGTGCCATTCCAGCCAGCCAAAGAACAGTCAGATAATGGTGTACTTGGGCGTCCGTTGGATGATCTATGTTAGAGATGCCCTAACAACATAATACAATCATATATATGTTGCTTTTGTGGGCCCTACTCAGCTTGTATCAGACTCATGGAATTAGGCGTTTGCTAGATTTGGGGTTTAAAAAACTTTTTTTTCTAAAGATCGGTTTGTATTTGTCATCATATTAGAGTTGAAAATATGGAATCTAGACTTGGGATATAGATGTTTCGTTTGATGCCAACATTTGACATGTTTTTGTGTAGACAAGCCAAAAAATGAGCTGCCAAGTAGTTGTCTATCGAATTTTTTGTCCTCGATGTTACCAGAAAAGCAGGGCCAATCCCCGTTGCTTTTTAACAGCGATGAAACCTTCTTTGGTCTTAGGTTCCACCGAGGGTGGAGACGTAGACCGGAAATTATTGATAGAAAAAAATTAATAGCAGCACACGTATTGTATGGCATGCATTCTTCTGATTGCAAAAATGAATTCTCCACCAACGTTCTCATGTGTGAATAATAAAGCGGCGCTTAAATATACCAATCAACCTCCAGATAGCAAGACCCATTGTGGCATTGTCCCATTTGAGTTCAAGATGTTCAGAACACCAGCTTACTTAGAAAAAATAGATGTCTCACATATGCATACCATGGGGATCGCGAGGGGGAATAGGAGGTATCAGGAGCAATGTCGAAGTTGGCCTGGTCGCCAAAACTATGTCTGGTATGTTGGTATGATGTGTCTGGTTTTCGTCAAAACTATGTCCACGAAACCACCTGAAACGATATGAGAGACTAAACCTATACGGTTTTAAACTTCAAGGACTAGTATTTACTGGTTTTCAAATGAAGGGACCATTTATGTACTTTCAAAAGAGTTGAGGGACAAAAAACATTTCCCTTTTAAGTAGGGCGACATTACAAGGTTTAGACATGTTGCACTAGTTTTCTTTTTTGTTGCTCCAAGAACTACTGTAAAAGTCAAACAAACAAATCTTTTTCTTTTGCAGAAAATTCATCGAAAGTATAAAGCATCTAAAACATAATAAAATTACATTGAGATTCCAAGATCTTTTTTTTGCACTAGTTTTCTTTTTGGGAAAAGCTTACGTTCACCCGACCGATTACGCGAGCCGCATCCGCCGGCTCCGCGTCCGTCGGATCATCTGTTGATCGGCGGGACGAGAACCGCCACCCCGCTTCCGCGTCACGCGCGTATGTTTTCTGAAACATACCCGTTGTTTCAGGAAAATGACCCTACAGCTGGAAGCGGCCATTCCCGCAGCAGCGTGTGCTCGCAGGGCTGGGAGGGCGACGACTGGATCTGGGAGGGCGGCGGCGCGACCGGGGCTAACCCACCGCCGTGACTACGACGGCGTCTTCGGGACCGCCGGCAGCCGGTGGCAACCCAAGCAGGTACGGATCTCCTCTGGATCCCTGTGATTTCTCCTCCTTCCTTCCCCCCATTTCTGGCCGACATTGTTGCTTCGGTCGAGTTCAGCTTCGTGCCTTCCGGTGGCTTCACCGGCGGCTCCGCAGCGAGCGGCTACGTTGTGGTTAGGGTTGCGTTGGCGCCCTCTTTTTTTGATTTGCGCCCCCGTATTTGGGTGGGGAATTGACTAGGAACTTGGGGTGGGGAATGGATTTTGCGCCCTCTGTTTGTGAGCATGATTGGCCACAGGTTTGTTGGTTCATCACCTGACGTGCGATGGAGAAGGAAGGCCCCAGTCCAGGAGCACTCGGAGAGGAGCATGCAGTTTTAGCATGAATTTTTTTGTTTTCTATTTGTGAGCATGAATGGCCACAAGTTTTTCCCTACCTGACTGCCCCTTGGCACCTGGAGAGGAGCAGGAATAGTTGTAGAATAGGCACAACAAGTTTTTCCCAGAATAGTTGTAGCTCCAGGAACTATTGAAGCATAATTTTTTACACTGAATCCATTGAAAATCATACAGTCATACGCTCACTGGAAAGAAAACCCAAGTTCAAAAGTTTTTTGAATTTTTGTAGCTTAAAGCTTTCTGTAGCTCATAGCTTTCTGAATGGATTTTTATAGTTTTTATGCTACTGTATTTTTATAATGCTATAAGCTATCTTTTCAAAGCTATCTTTTACTGCATCATCATCTGGGTTTATAAAAAAATGTTAATATTGCAGCTCTTCTTCACCATTGTCAAGGATGGACATTGGGCAGTTGTTGTTGTGAACTTGATGCAAAACCAATTCAGTGTATTTTGACTTCAGGAGCGACGACCCTGACTACGTCAGCAACCTTGAGCACCCATGTTGCAATCTGGTATGAAAACTACACCCCTTTTTCCATCTTTGTTTGGTCATTTTCATTCTTTTTCTCGTATCAAATTGATGTTGTGGTACCAATCAATGAAGATGTCACCATGCCATCTTTTTATATCTTCATTTTTTTGATATTAAATGTGCAGATAACAAACTTCATGTCGGTGTCAAAACCGGCGGATCTCGGGTAGGGGGTCCCGAACTATGCTTCTAGGATCGATGGTAACAGGAGGCAGGGGACACGATGTTTTACCCAGGTTCGGGCCCTCTTGATGGAGGTAAAACCCTACGTCCTGCTTGATTAATATTGATGATATTGGTAGTACAAGAGTAGATCTACCACGAGATCAATGAGGCTAAACCCTAGAAGCTAGCCTATGGTATGATTGTTGTATATGGAGTTGATGTGTATGTTATATCGACTAGTCTGGCCTCGGTTTATATAATGCACCAGAGGCCTAGGATAACAAGAGTCCTAGCCGAATACGCCGGTGGGGAGGAGTCCTTGTCTTGATCGCCAAGTCTTGTGGAATCTTCCTTGTATGCGGCAGCTGTCCGAACTGGCCCGTGAGTATACGGCCATGGGGGTCCTCGGCCCAATCTCACGGTTGCAGCACCATCTGACGATGCATAATCCGATCAGTACCCTCGATAGGGTTGCTGACGCGGCTGCAAGTCTCAGATTGGAAATCACACAAAGGTTTTACCAAGGTTCGAGGCTCTGATGATGAGTGCTTGTTGTTATTCATAGTGGGTATGTCTCGTGTGAGGGATTACAATGGAGTGTATGTTGTGCTACCGGTGGTCTAATCTACACGAGTAGATGATTTTGAGAGCCCCGTAGCCTCCACCTTATATGATGGGTGGAGGATAGGGTTCTACAACGGGGATATCGGATCTAACCCGCTGCCACGCATCAAAATGATCTACATGAAATATATCCATGCCTTTGGGCTCCTTCCTGCAACCAAGTCCATGGTTGGCCTTTCACACGCTTTTGTCTGCGTTTGGGTCGAGTGGCGAGTGTTGGTGCCATTGAACGCATTTGAAAAAAAGTTTGTGGATTCAAAAAACATTCATGAATTTTAATTCTTTTTGTGAATTCAAGAAATGTTTGTGGATTCAAAAAATGTTTGTCGATTCAACAAAAAAAATCGTGAATGTTAAAAATAACCGAGGTTCAAAAAGCGTTCACATTTTTTTTAAATATCCATGAATTCGAGGAAATGTTGGTGCATTCAGAAAATATTGTGGATTAAGAAATGTTAGTGAATTACTAAAAAAATTGGTAAATTAAGAAAATGTTTGTGGTTTGAAAAAAAATGTTGATGAGTTTTTTTCGAGAGGAAAAAGAAGAAGATATGAATGGGCCAGCCCAGAAATGTGGAGTCGAGGGATGGATGCTTGGCAAGTCAATTCTGCTGCAGGAGATAGCTGGAATCGTTCGGCGTGGATTCAATGAGGCTAATGCTATTACTTATCTCTTTGTGGCTGTTGGTACTGTACTTGCATTGTAGTAGTATATCAATCTCAGGTGAAAGTATATCAAGCTACTAGGGTTTTTTATGTGTGTGTGTGTGGTTTTACAAAACCATGTTATCCATTGCGGGGGCCCTGATTGCATTGATATATGTTTTATTGCAGCTTAAAGGCTATGTGAGCTAGGAGAGAGCATTCAAGTCCTCAAGGCAAAGGTGAAGAAGAAGAAGAAGAAGAAGAATTTGTCCCATTTGCTTCAACAGTATGCTAGACATGTTGTTGTTGTTGTTGTTGTTGTTGTTGTTGTCTTGAGTCGTCAGAAGCTGCAATATTCTGTTGTGTTGTTAAAACTTATCTTAAGGTCTGCCTCGGGATTGAATCAAACATATCATTTCCTTTTCCTTTTTTCTTTGGGTGTGTATAGGGCACATCCAGATGTGACATGACATCTAAGTTGATTTTTATCAGTTTTTTTTCCTTTGTGTTTTTCCTTTTTGCGGTTGTGCAGGTGCTTGCTTCGCCATGACACAAGGAACTCATCCACATCCATGGTCAACTCTAGTTCATCCATCTTTAAAAATATTTTAGGGTCTTATTCAACCTCGGCAAATGTGACATCTTAAAAGAAAATAGTACGTACATGCTCAAAAGACTATGCAGACAGAAAATATTTGCAATAAAAGTCTCTTCAGAAAATTTTGGGTTATATTTATTTAACCAAAAAAAAAAAACTGGCATACAACGATGGTTGGACACATGGTTCAGCTGCAAGACAGAACTGTAATCAAATATTGCTATGTGTTTGTTTTTCAGGCTAAGGTAGAGGTAAGTAGCAGGACAACAATGTTACATTAACAACTTGAGTTAAATGCATTCTTTCTTTTATGTAATTCTTCTCTCTTTGCATCACCACCTGTATCAGCAGCATACAGCAAAAGTATACATCCAAATGCCAATCTTCAGATAGCACCAACAGGCTCCAATAAATAGATTTAACACTAGAGCAACCATAATATGAAACAGAGGAATCTCAACGGACAATAAAACTGTACTTAGTAACTTCATTGTCTATCAAAAGACCACAGCAGCCACAATAAATAAAGCCTCCTAAAATATGACAGATAGCTACATCAACCTCACTTTACCAATCTTCAAAAAAATTCCTCCGGATCACTACTTGCGCTGCTTCTTCTTGGTATGCTCAACCACCAGCTCCCCAAATCAGTGTCGACGAAATCAGCTTGATGAATCTTATACCTTGATGAGAGCAACACCGGAGTCGATGAAGCTTTTGAGGAGCTGCGCCTTGGCTGGATCAAAAGGCGCAGCATCCCTGGCTCATGAGGACAGAGGTACAACAATATGCTTGCCTATCCGATGTGACCTGTGCCACCAATTACCAGGACCCTGCTCCTGTCCTCCCCATTGTCCAGTGTCATAGTTCCTGATTCAAATACCAAAAAATGCTCTGCTGGCTTGGGTGCGCTGCAAGGTCTTGGCTGCAATTTCAAGTGGTCAAAGGAATTATAAACCTGGTTGACTGACAATTTCCACCTACAAAACAATCAATTGCTAAGTTTCAACAACCCTCACCTTCCCTTTAATTTTTTCCACCTTCCATTAAGTGCACTTTAGTATCTGCTCTGCTCTGCACACATGGCCGACTGTAATTATAAATCATCTGAAAAAATAATTTTGGGTCTTATTCAACCTCGGTAACTGTGGAACCTCTCTTTTCAATAAGCATTCTACCACTAACTTTGCGCCTGACCATGGTTTATCAACTCTTGACATCTTAAAAGAAATAGTGATGATTACACCTTACTATTCAAAAGACCGAGCTGACAGAAAAGATATGCAACAAGTCTCTTGAGCAAATTAAATTATGTCCTAAAATAGAGAAGGTGATATTTATGTAAAGTTTTCGATATCGAACATGAGAGTACCATAATTGGGCCTAAAATGCGAAGTTTGACTAACTCAGACAGGTGTGTGTGCAAGAGCTGTCAGCTGCAAGACAGGCGCTGAATCAGAGATTACTTGTCTTTGCTTTTTCAGGCTCAGAGCTGCCTCATGGTTCAGACTGTAACTTATTTGTGCTACATTATTTTATTTTCTCATACAATGACACACTTGACCGGAGGGCAGGTGTACAGACAAGTTGCAGGACAGGACAATAATGCTGCAATAAACAGTTAGCTAAATGTTTCTGTATAACTCTTTTTTGCATCACCACTTGTATCAGTATACAGCAAATAGTATAATTCCAAATGCTACTTTCAAGGTAAGAAGTCTCATATATAGCGAAAGTGCTATTGTGAGCTCGAGCTCACAGGCACCCTTTGCTACAGTACAAACAAAAAAAATATTTAAAAAGTTCAAAAAATTCTGAATTTTTTTGGCAACAAACATTGACATATTTTTCACATGCGTACAAATTTTCATGACAAAATGACATTCATGCAGGTCTCAGCAAAAAAAACAAAATCGATGCTCCAAAATGCTTCCAAAAACAGTTTTTTTGGAGCATGATTTTGTTTTTTTTGCTGACACCTCCACAAATGTCATTTCATCACGAAAATTGGCACGCATGTAGAAAAAACATCAAAGTTTCTTGACAAAAAAATTCAGATTTTTTTGAATTTTTTTACTATTTTTTCGGATTTTACTGTTCATCCGGGATCACTGGTGCCCGGGATCAATTCCTCCGCGTCACCAACAGGCTTCAGTAGATTAGATAAACTTCACTACAGAGAGTGGGTGTAACAGTAGAGTGGGCGTAATATGCATTTAGCACAAAACAGAGCTGTTGAGCCTACCAGAACCAGAGTGAGCATAATATGGCATAATGATCAGGTGCCACAACAGACAAAATAGAGCCTCGATTTTTGTAAAATAAAGCCTAGAAAAGAAGAGACAGATAGATCAACCTCACTGTACCAATCTTCAAAAAAATTCCTCATGACACATCTCCAAGCAGTATCAGATGTCACAGAAGAGAGCTGTTGAGTGTACCTGGATCCGACTCTGCTGCTGGTCCATGGTTGTTCTGCCTTGTACTGCTGTCCAACAGGGTAAGTATCTGAGACTGGACACGGTGACCATGGCTGACAGAAAATGCTTGCAACAATAGTCTCTAAAGCAAATTAAATTCTGCCGATATAATTTCCTCTTAAAACAGCAAAGTTGATATTTATGCAACATAATAGGACACAAGATGTGAAGGTTGACTACTCAGACAGGTGTGTCAGCTGTCAGCAAGGAAAATCATCTCATGCACAACAGTTATCAGTGTATGACTATTGAGGCAAAGCACAGAATGAATCAGCTGCAAGACAGCACTGAATCAGCGAAGCGATTGCTCGTGTTGGTTTTTCAGGCTCATGGTCCAAACTGTAAGTTACTGAAGTTTATAACAGTCATGGTACATTATTTTTCATACAATGACACACTTGATCTGTGGATAGATGTGAAGACAAGTAGCGAGTTAATAATGCTGACTCAGTTAAATGTTTCTGTATAACTTAACTTGTAACAATATATATATATCAATCTAATTTGAAGGAACCTATGAATTTATTATCATTCGTGACAGATTATTTTGCACACAGCTGGTTTGCAAGATGACATGCTTGATTAGAGGGCAGGTGAAGAGATAAGTAGCAGGACAATAATGCTGCACTAAGAAGAAGTTGAGTTAAACCAAATAGATACTAGTATAATTCCAAATGCTAAATCTGAAGGTCGGAAATCTCATATATGGCACCTGTTATTTAACAGGCTCCAATAAGTGGATTTCACTACAAAGGGGTCATACACATCCTCATAAGCCACAAACAGTAGAGTGAGCATAATATGAAACTAGTGAATCATTTCAGGGGACAGCAAAAGTGTAAATTTCATTGCAACAAGACAATGGCATTGCATAATGATGAGGTGCCACAAGACAAAACAGAGTCCACCAGAGTGGCCTGTCTTTAACAGCCTCCAATTGTACTAGAATAATAAAGCCTAAAATGCGACAGACAGCTAAATCAACCTCACCGATTCTTCTAAATCATTGAAAATATCTTCCTCCTCATGACACATTTGCAAGTAGGCAGTATGGGTTCTTGTTCCAAGGCCTAAACTAACCTCCCTCCCAGAGAGTATTATTACTACTTGCGCTGCTTCTTCTTGGTATGCTCTGCTTCTTCTTGGACGTCGTCGCCATCTCTGCTCCTCTTGTTTTTCTTCTTCTTCTTCTTCTTCTTGTCGCTCCCCAAATCGGCATCGATGAAATCAGCTTCTTCTTTCTTCACCTCGACCAACTCTTGTGCGGCATGCTTCCGCTTCTTATTGTGCTGCTCCGGCTCCTCCTCCTCCTCCTCTGCCTCCTGCTTGATGATGGTGATGTCTTTCTCCTCCTCCTTCTTCTTATTCTTCCTGGGAACCAAACTGATCCCTACTTTGGACACCACCGCCGCCGCCTCCTCCTGTTGGAGTTGGATCAAAGGGACATCTTGCTCCTGCTTGACGACACGCCTCTCTTCCTTGCTCCTCCGCTTCCTCTCACTGGCGGCAGCGGCACAAGGGCTGTGAACAAGATCCTCCTCCACATCCACCTTCACCTTGACCTCGTGCTGGTGGTGGTGCTGGGCCCTGAGTAGGTCGCGGCGGAACTCGCGGAGCTCGTCGACGGCGTCGGCGGCGGTGCGGAGGTATGTGCCTGCGTCGGAGGAGGGGAGGTTGGAGGCGGAGCTCTTGTGGAATCCGTCGAGGATGACCTTGGCCTTGAGGAGCGAGCACGGCTTGGAGGAGACGATGGCGCCGGTGACCGCCCTCATCGCCTCGCCGCCGGCCGCCGCCGCCGCCGCCGCCACAGAGAGAGACAAAGGAGGCTGCTTGGTTGGTTGGTTGGTTCAGTCTTGAGTGGAGACAAAGGGGGCTAGGGTTGGATTGGTTGGTTTTAGGATGGGGATGGCATTTTGGGCCGCAGCCCACAAAATACTTACTACGGTCCAACTAAACACCCCTGTGATTCCTACAAAATACAAAAAAAACTAAAACACCCCTTGTTTCTCAAAAAAAAAAACCTTTATGCCACCAATGATTTTCTTTGACAAACTTCTCCTCCTTTATTCCTCTAGCAAAACCGCGGCATCGTTTACAAGTAATTGAAGCACCTTCGCAGCTCTCGAATCCATCCATACAAAAGGAGGACAAAATTTAACTAGCCTAACAGGTTCATGTGCTACTTTATTACACTCTCTATTACAATGATCATAAGATAAATGATTAAAATCCGAGGGCATCAAATAGCAATCATCAATAATTGTGCTTGCTTGCCACCGAAGAAGAATTGCCATGTCTCATAGCTTGTACTGCCTCCACACTGTCCGGTCGAGTTGATCACGACACGGCCTTGCTACAGCCCACAGTTCTGCCAAGGTTTAGCCCAAACCTAACTGCCAAAGCTTCCGCTGTGAAAGAATCATATAATGTGTCGCACGCTTCTTTCATTAGCTGCCGCTATAAATTTCATAGTATATGATGATTTTTATTCCAAAGTAGCACTCAAGAGAACTACCTGGCTTTTAGGATAGTTGCACATAATGAAGCTGGATTATCAATAAGATGCCAGGCTTTTTTCGCTATGCAAGATTGAAACAATGAATATCCCTGAAGCCCATACCTCCTTTCTCCTTTTGGTATACACATCTTTCACCATGAGAACAAATGCATCTTTCTATTAGTTGCATCATCACCCCACCAAAAACGAGACATCCTCGCATCTATGATTCCTTTGCATTTTGAAGACGGACATCACATAAGTTGGTATTGTTTGCGCTACTGATTTTAAGAGCACTTATTTACCTCCAGAAGAAGATAAGCATCTCTCCTTCCATCCCATTAATCTCTAAACTAGGCGATCAACCAAATATTGGACACGGCACTTTTATCAATACCCAAAGTCAGATGGAAGACCCAGGTACCTGTCATTCAAAGCCTCTGTCATGATATCTAGGGTTGAGCATACCTCGGCCTTCACATGAAGGCCCGTACTTGGGCTGGAAAAAACACTAGATTTCTCCACACTAACAAGTTGGCCGGATGCTGAATACATATCCAAAATGGATTTTAAGCAAGCAGCACTGGCCTTCAGCAAAACAAGCGACTCATTTGCAAACAAAAGGTTTGTTACTGTCGGTGCATCATGACAAACTTTGACTTCCACGTGGTCGCCTTCTTGTTCGGCCCTGGATAATAAGGCGGTGAGGCCTTCCGTAGAAAGAAGAAATAGATACGGCGAGAGAGGATCCCCCTAATGGAGACCTCTAGTTGGTTTAAATGCTTCTGTGTCCGCTGAGTTGTACCTGACTTTGTATTCAACTGAAGAAACAAACAACGTGATCATCTTTACCCAATTAGCATTAAAACCGAGCTTCAAAAGAATAGCTTCCAGGAAGACCCACTCTACTCGATCATATGCTTTGTGCATGTCAAGCTTGACCGCACACCACCCATCCTTGCATGTTTTTTTTTTTGCTTAATTGTGTGCAAGCTTTCATAAGCAATAAGAAGATTACCCGTAATTAACCTCCCAGGGACAAATGCACTCTGTGTTGGGTTTATTATTTCTGGTAGAAATAATTTCAATCTCATGGCAATCATTTTGGAAATAACCTTGTAAACAACATTGCATAGGCTTATCGGTGTAAACTGCAATACCTTTTTCTGGAGAAAGTAGGTTGGGAATCATAACAATTGTGGTGTGGTTTCAGCCTTGGGGCATGATCTGTTAGAATTGCTCTTATTTGCAGCGGCATGCTTCTGCTTGTCTTTGTTGGCGGACTTGGCGGAGAGGTTGAGGTGCACGCCGGGGTCGCCGCCGTTGCATGAGCTGTGCAGCAGCAGCGAGTTGTTGATCACCTGCACGTTGCTGTTGATCAGCGCCGTCATCATCCCCTGCTTCTTCTGCCCGGCCACCGGCTTCCCGTCCAGCCGGTGGCCGCCGTGGTGCTCCTTCCACGAGCCGTCCTTGCCCTTGCCGCCCACCTTCATGGACGCGCCCTTGTTCTCCCCGGCCAGCGTGATCACGCTCGCCCCCTGCCCGTGCCCGGAGCCGGTGGCCCTGCGCACCATGTCGGCCTTGAGCTCGCCGTGCAGCTTCCCGTGCTCCGCCTTGGCCTCCTTCTCCTTCCCCTTGTGCTTGCCCTCGTCGCCGGCGTCCGCATGGTGCTTCTTCTCCTTGTGCTTGCTCTCCTCGCCGGCGTCGGCGTGGTGCTTCTTCTCCTTGTCCTTGTGCTTGCCGTCCTCGCCGGCGTGGTGCTTCTTGTCCTTGCCAGCCTCCTTCTCCTTGTGGTGGTGTTGGGCGGCCTTGCCGTGCTTGGTCTCAGCCGCAGCAGGAGTCGGGTGCACGGCGGCTTTCTCCGTCTGCGGGACGACGTCGACATCCTTGGGCTTGGGCGTCGCGGGTAGAGACGGTCTCAATCGAGAGGGGGAAGGCGAAGCTAGCAGACGATCGACCGGCGGCATGGAAATGGAATCTGATGCTGCGTGCACTCACCCCTACATTGACGGGGAGGGGAGGGCAGGTCGGCGACGACGTGTGGTGTGCGTCGCCGCTCCTTTGCTTTGCCCTCCTACACTTACACTTGGAATATGCATGTCTCTCCGGCGGCCCTGCCCTGCTCTGCCCTGTCTCTCAAGTTTTCCACTAGTGCCTTTGCTGCTTTTACAAGGAAGGGAATCCATGTCCTGTCCATCCAGGGACTTGTGCAAAAAAAAAATCTACTTTTGGTTTTTGGATCGACAGTGTGGGCCCTGCCTATCAGCAGGAAGAAGGAGATGCTGAAAAATAAATAATCTCCAAGTGCAGGGAATCATCATAGCAATTTTCAAAGGTGAAAGTGATAAGTATCGAGTGTCGAACCCATAAGGAGCTAAAGGTAAGATCAATATTCTCTCAAGTCCTATCTGCCACTGATACGACTCTACGTACACCGGACGTTTGCTTTCAACTAGAAACGAGAAATAAAACTACGTTGCGGGTATGAAGAGGATAACTTTGCATGATATCGGAAAGCTAAAATATAAAAGTAGGTGTTGTTATCATAAAGTTAGAATATATTACTAGATATTATAAATAACGAGTGTGGAATAATGATGGGTCGGTGTGCGGAATTGTCCTAGGCAATTGTTAACAAGACCGGTAATCACTATTGTAATTTCATAAGAGGGAGAGGCATAAGCTAACATACTTTCTCTTCTTGGATCATATGCACTTATGATTGGACCTCTAGCAAGCATCCGCAACTACTAAAGATCATTAAGGTAAAACCCAACCATAGCATTAAAAGTATAAAGTCCCCTTTATCCCGCACGCCGTGACCCACTTATCCGTGTTTATGCTTCTGTCACTCAAGCAACGCAGACAATAAGTAAACCATGGACATATTGCAACACCCTACAGCGGGAATCCCTCACGCTTGCGCGACACGAAGGGCACCATAGGGCAGCACCAAAATAAAACATACAACGCATACCAATCTAGATCATCAATCAACCCAAAGACAAAGGATATCTACTCAAAACATCATAGGATGGCAACACATCATTGGACCATAATATGTGGCATAAAGCACCATGTTCAAGTAGGGATTACAGCGGGGTGCGGGAGAGTGGACCACGTAAAAGAGATGAGGATGGTGATGTTGATGAAGACGATCACCGCGGCGATGATTCCCCTCCCGATGGCACTTCGGCGCCACCGAGAGAGAGGAGGAGAGGTTCTCCCCCTTGTGCTTCCTCCTCCATGGCCTCCCCCCTGGTTGGGGAGAGGTTCCCCCTCTGGTCCTTGGCCTTCATGGCGATGATGGCCCCTCTGAGATCCTTCCCCATGGCCTCCGGTGATGATGGCCCCCTCCGGCAGGGTGCCAGAGAGGGCCTAGATTGATGTCTCGTGGCTACACAGGCTTGCGGCGGCGGAACTTCTAATCTAGGTTGTTTTCTGGAGGTTTTTGTATTTATAGGAATTTTTGGTGTCGGTTTCACGTCAAGGGGGTCTCCGAGTTGTCCACGAGATAGAGGCCCACGCCTAGGGGGTGTGGGCGTGCCCCCCACCCTCGTGGACAGCCTGAGACTCTTCTGGCCCAACTCTTTTACTCCAGGGGCTTCTTTTGGTCCATAAAAAATTATCAAAAATTGGCACGTCAATTGGACTCTGTTTGGTATACCTTTTCTGTAAAACTCAAAAACAAGGAAAAAACAGAAACTCGCACTGGGCTCTAGGTTAATAGGTTAATCCCAAAAATCATATAAAATAGCATATAAATGTATATAAAATATCTAAGATGGATAATATAATAGCATGAATACTTCATAAATTATAGGTACGTTGGAGACGTATCTGTTGGAAATATGCCCTAGAGGCAATAATAAATTAGTTATTATTATATTATATTTCATTGTTCATGATAATCATTTATTATCCATGCTAGAATTGTATTGATAGGAAACTCAGAAACATGTGTGGATACATAGACAACACCATGTCCCTAGTAAGCCTCTAGTTGACTAGCTCGTTGATCAATAGATGGTTACGGTTTCCTGACCATGGACATTGGATGTTGTTGCTAACGGGATCACATCATTAGGAGAATGATGTGATGGACAAGACCCAATCCTAAGCCTAGCACAAGATCGTGTAGTTCGTATGCTAAAGCTTTTCTAATGTCAAGTATCATTTCTTTAGACCATGAGATTGTGCAACTCTCGGATACCGTAGGAGTGCCTTGGGTGTGCCAAACGTCACAACGTAACTGGGTGGCTATAAAGGTGCACTACGGGTATCTCCGAAAGTGTCTGTTGGGTTGGCACGAATCGAGACTGAGATTTGTCACTCCGTGTAAACGGAGAGGTATCTCTGGGCCCACTCGGTAGGACATCATCATAATGTGCACAATGTGACCAAGGAGTTGATCACGGGATGATGTGTTACGGAACGAGTAAAGAGACTTGCCGGTAACGAGATTGAACAAGGTATCAGGATACCGACGATCGAATCTCGGGCAAGTATCGTACCGATAGACAAAGGGAATTGTATACGGGATTGATTGAATCCTTGACATCGTGGTTCATCCGATGAGATCATCGTGGAGCATGTGGGAACCAACATGGGTATCCAGATCCTGCTGTTGGTTATTGACCAGAGAGTTGTCTCGGCCATGTCTGCATGACTCCCGAACCCGTAGGGTCTACACACTTAAGGTTCGATGACGCTAGGGTTATAGGGAAAGTATGTACGCGGTTACCGAATGTTGTTCAGAGTCCCGGATGAGATCCCAGACGTCACGAGGAGTTTCGGAATGGTCCGGAGGTAAAGATTGATATATAGGAAGTATGGTTTTGGCCACCGGAAGTGTTCCGGGCATCACCGGTAGTGTACCGGGACCACCGGAGGGGTCCAGGGGTCCACCGGGAGGGGCCACGGGCCCCGGAAGCCTACATGGGCCAATAGTGGGAAGGGACCAGGCCCTAGGTGGGCTGGGGCGCCTCCCACCAAGGCCCAAGGCGCCTCCTAGAGGGGAGGGGGGCAAACCCTAGGGCAGATGGGCCCTAAGGCCCACCCTAGGTGCGCCCCCCTCTCCCCCCTTGGCCGCCACCCTAGATGGGTTTTGGGGATGCCGCCACCCCTAGGGAGGGAACCCTAGATGGGGGCGCAGCCCCTTCCCTTCCCCTATATATACTTGAGGTATTGGGGGCTGCAAGACACACGAGATCATCTCCCTCTTGGCGCAGCCCTACCTGTCTCCCTCTTCGTCTCTCGTAGTGCTTGGCGAAGCCCTGCTAGAGTTCCGCGCTCCTCCACCACCACCACGCCGTCGTGCTGCTGCTGGACGGAGTCTTCCCCAACCTCTCCTTCTCCCCTTGCTGGATCAAGGCGTGGGAGATGTCACCGGGCTGCACGTGTGTTGAACGCGGAGGCGCCGTTGTTCGGCGCTTAGATCGGAATCAACCGCGATCTGAATCGCTACGAGTACGACTCCTTCATCCGCGTTCTTGCAACGCTTCCGCTTAGCGATCTACAAGGGTATGTAGATGCACTCCCCTTCCCCTCGTTGCTAGATTACTCCATAGATTGATCTTGGTGATGCGTAGAAAATTTTAAATTTCTGCTACGATCCCCAACAGTGGCATCATGAGCTAGGTCTATGCGTAGTTCCTATGCACGTGTAGAACACAAGTTGTTGTGGGCGTCGATTTTGTCAATTTACTTGCCGTTACTACTCTTATCTTGATTCGGCGGCATCGTGGGATGAAGCGGCCTGGACCGACCTTACACGTACTCTTACATGAGACTGGTTCCACCGACTGACATGCACTAGTTGCATAAGGTGGCTAGCGGGTGTCTGTCTCTCCCACTTTAGTCGGATCGGATTCGATGAAAAGGGTCCTTATGAAGGATAAATAGAAATTGGCATATCACGTTGTGGTTTTGGCGTAGGTAAGAAACGTTCTTGCTAGAAACCTATAGCGGCCACATAAAAACTTGCAACAACAATTAGAGGACGTCTAACTTGTTTTTGCAGCATGTGCCTTGTGATGTGATATGACCAAAAGGATGTGATGAATGATATATGTGATGTATGAGATTGATCATGTTCTTGTAATAGGAATCACGACTTGCATGTCGATGAGTATGACAACCGGCAGGAGCCATAGGAGTTGTCTTAATTTATTTATGACCTGCGTGTCAACTTAAACGTCATGTAACTACTTTACTTTATTGCTAAACCGTTAGCCATAGTAGTAGAAGTAATAGTTGACGAGACGACTTCATGAAGACACAATGATGAAGATCATGATGATGGAGATCATGGTGTCATGCCGGTGACGATGATGATCATGGAGCCCCAAAGATGGAGATCAAAAGGAGCAAAATGATATTGGCCATATCATGTCACTATTTGATTGCATGTGATGTTTATCATGTTTTATATCTTATTTGCTTAGAACAACGGTAGCTTAAATAAGATGATCCCTCACTAAAATTTCAAGAAAAGTGTTCCCCCTAACTATGCACCGTTGCAAAGGTTCGTTGTTTCGAAGCACCACGTGATGATCGGGTGTGATAGATTCTAACGTTTGAATACAACGGGTGTTGACGAGCCTAGTGTTGGGGAACGTAGCAGAATTTTAAAATTTTCTACGCATCACCAAGATCCATCTATGAAGTCATCTAGCAACAAGGGAGAGAGGAGTGCATCTACATACCCTTGTAGATCACGAGCGGAAGCGTTCAAGAGAACGGGGTTAATGGAGTCGTACTCGACGTGATTCAAATCACCGATGACCAAGTGCTGAACGGACATCACCTCTGCGTTCAACACACGTACGGTTGGGAAGACGTCTCCTCCAACTTGATCCAGCAAGGGGGAAGGAGAGGTTGATGACGATCCAGCAACACGACGGCGCGGTGGTGGAAGCAACGGTGATCTCAGCAGGGCTTCGCCAAGCGCAAGGGAGATGGAGGAGTGTCACGGGAGGGAGAGGGAGAGGCCAGGGGCTTGGGCGCGCAGCCCTCCCTCCCCCCCCCCACTATATATAGGGTGCCTAGGGGGGCGCCGGCCCTAGGAGATCCAATCTCCTAGGGGGGGTGGCGGCCATCCCCAAGGCAAGGGTGGCGCCCCCACCCCTAGGGTTTCTAACCCTAGGCGCAGGGGGAGGCCCAAGGGGGGCGCACCAGCCCACTAGGGGCTGGTTCCCCTCCCACTTCAGCCCATGGGGCCCTCCGGGATAGGTGGCCCCACCCGGTGGGCCCCCGGGACCCTTCCGGTGGTCCTGGTACAATACCGGTGACCCCCGAAACCTTCCCGATGGCCGAAACTGAACTTCCTATATACAAATCTTTACCTCCGGACCATTCCCGAACTCCTAGTGACGTCCGGGATCTCATCCGGGACTCCAAACAACTTTCGGGTTACCGTGTGCTAATATCTCTACAACCCTAGCGTCACCGAACCTTAAGTGTGTAGACCCTACGGGTTCGGGAGACATGCAGACATGACCGAGAAGCCTCTCCGGTCAATAACCAACAGCGGGATCTGGATACCCATGTTGGCTCCCACATGCTCCACGATGATCTCATCGGATGAACCACGATGTCGAGGATTCAATCAATCCGTATACAATTCCCTTTGTCAATCGGTACATTACTTTCCCGAGACTCGATCATCGGTATCCCAATACCTTGTTCAGTCTCGTTACCGGCAAGTCACTTTACTCGTACCATAATGCATGATCCGGTGATCAATCACTTGATCACATTGAGCTCATTATGATGATGCATTACCGAGTGGGCCCAGAGATACCTCTCCGTCATACGGAGTGACAAATCCCAGTCTCGATTCGTGCCAACCCAACAGACACTTTCGGAGATACCTGTAATGTACCTTTATAGTCACCCAGTTACGTTTTGACATTTGGCACACCCAAGGCACTCTTACGGTATCGGGGAGTTGCACAATCTCATGGTCTAAGGAAATGATACTTGACATTCAGAAAAGCTACAGCAAACGAACTACACGATCTTTGAGCTAAGCTTAGGATTGGGTCTTGTCCATCACATCATTCTCCTAATGATGTGATCCCGTTATCAATGACATCCAATGTCCATAGTCAGGAAATCATGACTATCTTTTGATCAACGAGCTAGTCAACTAGAGGCTCACTAGGGACGTGTTGTGGTCTATGTGTTGACACATGTATTACGATTTCCGGATAACAAAATTATAGAATGAACAATAGACAATTATCATGAACAAAGAAATATAATAATAACCATTTTATTATTGCCTCTAGGGCATATTTCTAACAGTCTCCCACTTGCACTAGAGTCAATATTCTAGTTACATTGTGATGAATCAAACACCCATGCAGTTCTGGTGTTGATCATGTTTTGCTCTAGGGGAGAGGTTTAACGGATCTGCTACATTCAGGTCCATATGTACTTTACAAATCTCTATGTCTCCATTTTGAACACTTTCACGAATGGAGTTGAAGCGAAGCTTGATATACCTGGTCTTCCTGTGAAACCTGGGCTCCTTGGCAAGGGCAATAGCTCCAGTGTTGTCACTGAAGAGAGTCATCGGGCCCGACGCATTGGGTATGACTCCTAGGTCGGTAATGAACTCCTTCACCCAGACTGCTTCTTGTGCTGCCCCCGAGGCTGCCATGTACTCCACTTCACATGTAGATCCCGCCACAACGCTTTGCTTGCAACTGCACCAGCTTACTGCCCCACCATTCAAAATATACACGTATCCGGTTTGTGACTTAGAGTCATCCAGATATGTGTCGAAGCTAGCATCGACGTAACCCTTTACGACGAGCTCTTTGTCACCTCCATAAACGAGAAACATGTCCTTAGTACTTTTCAGGTACTTCAGGATATTCTTGACCGCTTTCTAGTGTTCCATGCCGGGATTACTTTGGTACCTTCCTACCAAACTTACGGCAAGGTTTACATCAGGTCTGGTACACAACATAGCATACATGATAGACCCTATGGCCGAGGCATAGGGGACGACACTCATCTTTTCCCTATCTTCTGCCGTGGTCGGGCATTGAGCCGTGCTCAATCTCGTACCTTGAAATACATGCAAGAACCCCTTCTTTGACTGATCCATTTTGAACTTCTTCGATATCTTGTCAAGGTATGTACTCTGTGAAAGACCAATGAGGCGTCTCGATCTATCTCTATAGATCTTGATGCCTAATATATAAGCAGCTTCTCCAAGGTCCTTCATTGAAAAACACTTGTTCAAGTAGGCCTTTATGCTCTCCAAGAATTCTATATCATTTCCCATCAACAGTATGTCATCCACATACAGTATGAGAAATGCTACAGAGCTCCCACTCACTTTCTTGTAAATGCAGGCTTCTCCATAAGTCTGCATAAACCCAAACGCTTTGATCATCTCATCAAAACGAATGTTCCAACTCCGAGATGCTTGCACCAGCCCATAAATCTAGCCTTGGAGCTTGCACACCTTGTCAGCATTCTTAGGATCGACAAAACCTTCCGACTGCATCATATACAATTCTTCCTTAAGGAAACCATTAAGGAATGCCGTTTTGATGCCCATTTGCCATATCTTATAATCATAGAATGCGGCAATTGCTAACATGATTCGGACGGACTTCAGCTTCGCTATGGGTGAGAAAGTCTCATCGTAGTCAACCCCTTGAACTTGTCGATAACCCTTAGCGACAATCCGAGCTTTATAGATGGTCACATTACCATCCGTGTCTGTCTTCTTCTTAAAGATCCATTTATTTTCTATGGCTCGCCGATCATCAGGCAAGTCAGTCAAAGTCCACACTTCGTTTTCATACATGGATCCTATCTCGGATTTCATGGCTTCCAGCCATTTGTCGGAATCCGGGCCCGCCGTCGCTTCTTCATAGTTCGAAGGTTCACCGTTGTCTAACAACATGATTTCCAAGACAGGGTTGCCGTACCACTCTGGTGCGGAACGTGTCCTCGTGGACCTACAAAGTTCAGTAGTAACTTGATCTGAAGCTTCATGATCATCATCATTAATTTCCTCTCTAGTCGGTGCAGGCACCTCAGGAACATTTTCTTGAGCTGCGCCACTTACCGGTTCAAGAGGTAATACTTCATCAAGTTCTAATTTCCTCCCACTTATTTCTTTCGAGAGAAACTCTTTCTCTAGAAAGGACCCATTCTTGGCAACAAAGATCTTGCCTTCGGATCTGAGGTCGAAGGTATACCCAACAGTTTCTTTAGAGTATCCTATGAAGACACATTTTTCCGACTTGGGTTCGAGCTTTTCAGGTTGAAGTTTCTTGACATAAGCATCGCATCCCCAAACTTTTAGAAACGACAGCTTAGGTTTCTTCCCAAACCATAATTCATACGGTGTCATCTCAACGGATTTCGACGGAGCCCTATTTAAAGTGAATGCGGCAGTCTCTAAAGCATAGCCCCAAAATGATAGCAGTAGATCGGTAAGAGACATCATAGATCGCACCATATCTAATAGAGTGCGATTACGACATTCGGACACACCATTACGCTGAGGTGTTCCAGGCGGCATGAGTTGTGAAACTATTCCACATTTTCTTAAGTGTGTGCCAAATTCGTGACTCAAGTATTCTCCCCCATGATCTGATCGCAAGAACTTGATTTTCCTGTCACGTTGATTCTCAACCTCACTCTGAAATTCCTTGAACTTTTCAAAGGTCTCAGACTTGTGTTTCATTAAGTAGACATACCCATATCTAATCAAGTCATCAGTGAGGGTGAGAACATAACGATAGCCACCGCGAGCCTCAACACTCATTGGACCGCACACATCAGTATGTATGATTTCCAATAAGTTGGTTGCTCGCTCCATTGTTCCTGAGAACGGAGTCTTGGTCATTTTACCCATGAGGCATGGTTCGCATGTGTCAAATGATTCGTAATCAAGAGACTCTAAAAGTCCATCTGCATGGAGCTTCTTCATGCGTTTGACACCTATGTGACCAAGGCGGCAGTGCCACAAGTATGTGGGACTATCATTATCAACCTTACATCTTTTGGTACTCACACTATGAATATGTGTAGCATTACGCTCGAGATTCATTAAGAATAAACCATTCACCATCGGAGCATGACCATAAAACATATCTCTCATATAAATAGAACAACCATTATTCTCGGATTTAAATGAGTAGTCATCTCGTATTAAACGAGATCCTGATACAATGTTCATGCTCAAAGCTAGCACTAAATAACAATTATTGAGGTTTAAAACTAATCCCGTAGGTAAATGTAGAGGTAGCGTGCCGACGGCGATCACATCGACCTTGGAACCATTCCCGACGCGCATCGTCACCTCGTCCTTCGCCAGTCTCCGCTTATTCCGCAGCTCCTGCTTTGAGTTACAAATGTGAGCAACCGCACCGGTATCAAATACCCAGGAGCTACTACGAGTACTGGTAAGGTACACATCAATTACATGTATATCACATATACCTTTCATGTTGCCGCCCTTCTTGTCCGCTAAGTATTTGGGGCAGTTCCACTTCCAGTGACCACTTCCCTTGCAATAAAAGCACTCAGTCTCGGGTTTGGGTCCATTCTTTGGCTTCTTCCCGGCAGCTTGCTTACCGGGCGTGGCAACTCCCTTGCCGTCCTTCTTGAAGTTCTTCTTACCCTTGCCTTTCTTGAACTTAGTGGTTTTATTCACCATCAACACTTGATGTTCCTTTTTGACTTCTACCTCTGCTGATTTCAGCATTGAATATACCTCAGGAATGGTCTTTTCCATCCCCTGCATATTGAAGTTCATCACAAAGCTCTTGTAGCTCGGTGGAAGCGACTGAAGGATTCTGTCAATGATCGCGTCATCCGGGAGATTAACTCCCAGCTGAGTCAAGCGGTTATGCAACCCAGACATTCTGAGTATGTGCTCACTAACAGAACTATTTTCCTCCATCTTATAGCTGAAGAACTTGTCGGAGACTTCATATCTCTCGACCCGGGCATGAGCTTGGAAAACCATTTTCAGCTCTTCGAACATCTCATATGCTCCGTGTCGCTCAAAACGCTTTTGGAGCCCCGGTTCTAAGTTGTAAAGCATGCCGCACTGAACGAGGGAGTAATCATCAGCACGTGTCTGCCAAGCGTTTATACGTCTTGGTTCTGTGGGACGGGTGCGTCACCTAGCGGTGCTTCTAGGACATAATCTTTCTTGGCAGCTATGAGGATGATTCTCATGTTCCGGACCCAGTCCGTATTGTTGCTGCCATCGTCTTTCAGCTTGGTTTTCTCTAGGAACGCGTTGAAATTGAGGACAACGTGGGCCATTTGATCTACAAGACATATTGTAAAGATTTTAGACTAAGTTCATGATAATTGAGTTCATCTAATCAAATTATTCAATGAACTCCCACTCAGATAGACATCCCTCCAGTCATCTAAGTATAACATGATCCGAGTTAACTAGGCCGTGTCCGATCATCACGTGAGACGGACTAGTTAACATTGGTGAACATCTTCATGTTGATCGTATCTTCTATACGACTCATGCTCGACCTTTCGATCTTCTGTGTTCCGAGGCCATGTCTGTACATGCTAGGCTCGTCAAGTCAACTTAAGTGTATTGCGTGTGTAAATCTGGCTTACACCCGTTGTATTCGAACGTTAGAATCTATCACACCCGATCATCACGTGGTGCTTCGAAACAACGAACCTTCGCAACGGTGCACAGTTAGGGGGAACACTTTCTTGAAATTTTACGAGGGATCATCTTATTTAAGCTACCGTCGTTCTAAGCAAATCAGATGTAAAACATGATAAACATCACATGCAATCAAATAGTGACATGATATGGCCAATATCATTTGATCCTTTGATCTCCATCTTCAGGGCTCCATGCTCATCGTTGTCACCGCCATGACACCATGATCTCCATCATCGTGTCTTCTTGAAGTTGTCACGTCAACTATTACTTCTACTACTATGGCTAACGCTTTAGCAATAAAGTAAAGTAATTACATGACGTTTATGTTGACACGCAGGTCATAAATAAATAAAGACAACTCCTATGGCTCCTGCCGGTTGTCATACTCATCGACATGCAAGTCGTGATTCCTATTACAAGAACATGATCATCTCATACATCACATATATCATTCATCACATCCTTTGGCCATATCACATCACAAAACACTTACTGCAAAAACAAGTTAGACGTCCTCTAATTGTTGTTGCAAGTTTTTACGTGGCTGCTATAGGTTTCTAGCAAGAACATTTCTTACCTACGCCAAAACCACAACGTGAATTGCCAATTTCTATTTACCCTTCACAAGGACCCTGTTCATCGAATCTGATCCGACTAAAGTGGGAGAGACAGACACCCGCCAGCCACCTTATGCAACTAGTGCATGTTAGTCGGTGGAACCGGTCTCATGTAAGCGTACGTGTAAGGTTGGTTCGGGCCGCTTCATCCCACGATGCCGCTGCATCAAGATAAGACTAGTAATAGCAAGATAATTGACAATATCGACGCCCACAACTACTTTGTGTTCTACTCGTGCATAGTAACTACGCATAGACCTAGCTCATGATGCCACTGTTAGGGAACGTAGCAGAATTTTAAAATTTTCTACGCATCACCAAGATCCATCTATGAAGTCATCTAGCGACGAGGGAGAGAGGAGTGCATCTACATACCCTTGTAGATCACGAGCGGAAGCGTTCAAGAGAACGGGGTTGATGGAGTCGTACTCGACGTGATTCAAATCACCGATGACCAAGTGCCGAACGGACAGCACCTCCGCGTTCAACACACGTACAGTTGGGAAGACGTCTCCTCCAACTTGATCCAGCAAGGGGGAATGAGAGGCTGATGAAGATCCAGCAGCACGATGGCGTGGTGGTGGAAGCAACGGTGATCTCAGTAGGGCTTCGCCAAGCGCAAGGGAGATGGAGGAGTGTCACGGGAGGGAGAGGGAGAGGCCGGGGGCTTGGGTGCGCAGCCCTCCCTCCCCCCCACTATATATAGGGTGCCTAGGGGGGGCGCCGGCCCTAGGAGATCCAATCTCCTAGGGGGCGGCGGCCAAGGGGGGTGCCTTGCCCCCCAAGGCAAGGGTGGCGCCCCCACCCCTAGGGTTTCTAACCCTAGGCGCAGGGGGAGGCCCAAGGGGGGTGCACCAGCCCACTAGGGGCTGGTTCCCCTCCCACTTCAGCCCATGGGGCCCTCCGGGATAGGTGGCCCCACCCGGTGGGCCCCCGGGACCCTTCCGGTGGTCTCGGTACAATACCGGTGACCCCCGAAACCTTCCCGATGGCCGAAACTGGACTTCCTATATACAAATCTTTACCTCCGGACCATTCTGGAACTCCTCGTGACGTCCGGGATCTCATCCAGCACACCCAAGGCACTCCTACGGCATCCGGGAGTTGCACAATCTCATGGTCTAAGGAAATGATACTTGACATTCAGAAAAGCTACAGCAAACGAACTACACGATTTTTGAGCTAAGCTTAGGATTGGGTCTTGTCCATCACATCATTCTCCTAATGATGTGATCCCGTTATCAATGACATCCAATGTCCATAGTCAGGAAACCATGACTATCTTTTGATCAACGAGCTAGTCAACTAGAGGCTCACTAGGGACGTGTTGTGGTCTATGTGTTCACACATGTATTACGATTTTCGGATAACACAATTATAGCATGAACAATAGACAATTATCATGAACAAAGAAATATAATAATAACCATTTTATTATTGCCTCTAGGGCATATTTCCAACACCTAGCATGTATAGACATGGCCTTGGAACACATGCGAAACACTTAGGTTGACTTGACGAGCCTAGCATGTACACACATGGCCTCGGAACACGGAAGATCGAAAGGTCGAACATGAGTCGTATAGAAGATACGATCAACATGAAGATGTTCACCGATGTTGACTAGTCCGTCTCACGTGATGATCGAACACGGCCTAGTTGACTCGGATCATGTTTCACTTAGATAACTAAAGGGATGTCTATCCGAGTGGGAGTTCATTGAATAATTTGATTAGAAATAACCTAATTATCATGAACATAGTCTAAATTGTCTTTGCAAATATGTTGTAGATAAATAGCTCACGTTGTAGCTCCCTGTTTCAATACGTTCCTAGAGAAAGACCAAGTTGAAAGATATTGTAAGTAATGATGCGGACTGGGTCCGTAGTCCTAGGAGTGTCCTCACTGCTACACAGAAGGCTTACATCTTTGATGCACCGCTCGATGTGCAAACTGTTGGGGAACGTAGCAGAAATTCAAAATTTTCTACGCATCACCAAGATCAATCTATGGAGAAGTCTACCAATGAGGGAAGGAGAGTGCATCTACATACCCTTGTAGATCGCTACGCGGAAGCGTTCAAGAGAACGGGGTTGATGGAGTCGTACTCGTCGTGATCCAAATCACCGATGATCCTAGTGTCGAACGGACGGCACCTCCGTGTTCAACACACGTATAGCCCGGTGACGTCTCCTACGCCTTGATCCAGCAAGGGGAGAAGGAGAGGTTGGGGAAGACTCCATCCAGCAGCACCACGACGGCGTGGTGGTGGTGGAGGAGCGTGGTACTCCAGCAGGGCTTCACCAAGCACCACAAGAGACGAGGAGGGAGAGGGGTAGGGCTGCGCCAACAA
>NC_041384.1:222665-236609 GCF_002162155.2 Triticum dicoccoides | reverse complement strand
GGGGGGGGCTGCGCCCCAACCTAGGGTTCCACCCTAGGGGCGGCGGCCAGCCCAGATCCCATCTGGTGGGGCGGCCAAGGGGGGGAAGAGGGGAAACTTGCCCCCCAAGCTAGGTGGGGCGCCCCCTCCCCAAACCCTAGGCGCCTTGGGCCCTTGTGGGGGGCGCACCAGCCCACCTGGGGCTGGTCCCCTCCCACACTTGGCCCATGCAGCCGTCCGGGGCCGGTGGCCCCACTTGGTGGACCCCCGGGACCCTCCTGGTGGTCCCGGTACGTTACCGATAAAACCCGAAACTTTTCCGGTGACCAAAACAGGACTTCCCATATATAAATCTTTACCTCCGGACCATTCCAGAACTCCTCCTGACGTCCGGGATCTCATCCGGGACTCCGAACAACATTCGGTAACCACATACAAACTTCCTTTATAACCCTAGCGTCATCGAACCTTAAGTATGTAGTAGACCCTACGGGTTCGGGAACCATGCAGACATGACCGAGACATCCTCCAGTCAATAACTAGCAGCGGGATCTGGATACCCATGTTGGTTCCCACATGTTCCACGATGATCTCATCGGATGAACCACGATGTCGAGGATTCAATCAATCCCGTATACAATTCCCTTTGTCTAGTGGTACGATACTTGCCCGAGATTCGATCGTCGGTATCCCGATACCTTGTTCAATCTCGTTACCGGCAAGTCTCTTTACTCGTTCCGTAACACATCATCCCGTGATCAACTCCTTGGTCACATTGTGCACATTATGATGATGTCCTACCGAGTGGTCCCAGAGATACGTCTCCGTTTACACGGAGTGACAAATCCCAGTCTCGATTCGTGCCAACCCAACAGACACTTTCGGAGATACCTGTAGTGTACCTTTATAGCCACCCAGTTACGTTGTGACGTTTGGCACACCCAAAGTATTCCTACGGTATCCGGGAGTTGCACAATCTCATGGTCTAAGGAAATGATACTTGACATTAGAAAAGCTTTAGCATACGAACTACACGATCTTTGTGCTAGGCTTAGGATTGGGTCTTGTCCATCACATCATTAGGAATCCTGTTATCAACGACATCCAATGTCCATGGTCAGGAAACCGTAACCATCTATTGATCAATGAGCCAGTCAACTAGAGGCTTACTAGGGACATGGTGGTGTCTATGTATCCACACATGTATCTGAGTTTCCTATCAATACAATTCTAGCATGGATAATAAACGATTATCATGAACAAGGAAATATAATAATAACCAATTTATTATTGCCTCTAGGGCATATTTCCAACCCTACAACGTCGTCTGTGGATGTTGTGAACACCTAACGGACACATCCTGATGACTACTTGATAGTTTAGTGCACCATACTTTACGGCTTAGAATCGGGATTCCAATGACGTTTTGAACGCCATAAGACATATAAGATGTTTCAAGAGCTAAAATTGGGATTTCAGGCTCATGCCCGTGTTGAGCGGTATGAGACCTCTGACAAGTTCTTTTGCCAACAAGATGGAGGAGAATAGCTCAGCTAGTGAGCATGTGCTCAGAATGTCTGGGTGATACAATCACTTAAATCAAGTGGGAGTTAAACTTCCAGATAAGATAGTGATTGATAGAGTTCTCTAGCCACTATCACTAAGCTACTAGATCTTCATGATGAACTATGACATGCAAGGGATGGAGTTGATCCCGGAGCTGTTCGTGGTGCTTAAGACCGAAAAAGGTAGAAATCAAGAAGGAGCATCAAGTGTTGATGGTTTAACAAGACCACTGGTTTCAAGAAGGGCAAGGGCTAGATGGGAAACTTCATGGATGGCAAGCCAGTTGCCGCTCCAGTGAAGAAACCCAAGGTTGAATCCAAACCCGAGACTAAGTGCTTCTATTTTAAGGGGAACGGTCACTGGTAGCGGAATTACCCCAAATGCATGGTAGATAAGAAGGCTGGAAACTTCAACAAAGTATATACGTGTTATTAATGTGTACCTCACTAGTACTCCTGGTAGCGCCTGGGTATTGGATACCGGTTCAGTTGCTATTATTGGTGACTTGAAGCAAAGAAACGGACTAAACGGAGACTGGCTAAGGGCGAGGTGACAATGTGTGTTGGAAGTGTTTCCAAAGTTGATGAGATCACCATCGCACGCTCCATCTTCCTTCGGGATTAGTATTGAACCTAGATAAATGTTATCAGGTGTCTACGTTGAGCATGAATATGATTAGATCATGTTCATTGCAATACGGTTATTCATTTAAGTTAGAGAATACTGGTTATTCTGTTTACATGAATAATACCTTTCATGGTCATGCACCCTATGTGAATGGTTCATTGAATCTCGGTCGTGGTAATACACATGTTCACGCCAAAAGATGTAGAGTTAATAATGATAGTACCACTTTCTTGTGGCACTGCCGCTTAGGTCATATTGGCGTAAGATGCATGAAGAAACTCCATATCGATGGAAGTTTGGAGTCACTTGATTTTGAATCGCTTGACACATGCGAGCCATGCCTCATGGGCAGGATGACTAAGACCCCGTCTTCAGGTACAATGAAATGGGCAAGTGACTTGTTGGAAATCGTACATGCTGATGCGTGTGATCCAATGAGAATTGAAGCGTGCGGTGGATATCGCTATTTTCTCATCTTCACTAACGATTTGTGTAGATATAGGTATATTTACTTAATGAAGCACAAGTCTGAAACGTTTGAAAAGTTCAAGCGATTTCAGAGTGAAGTTAAGAATCATCATAACAAGAAGATCATGTTCCTACGATCTGATCAAAAGGGGATTTTCTAAGTTATGAGTTTGGCAATCACTTAAGACATTGTGGAATTGTTTCGCAGTTGAAGCCACCTGGAACACCACAGCGTAATGATGTGTCCGGACGTCATAATCGAACCTTATGAGATATGGTGCGATCTATGATGTCTCTTACCGATCTACCGCTATTATTTTGAGGTTATGCATTAGAGACAGCTGCAATCACTTTAGATAGGACACCATATAAGTCCGTTGAGACGACGTCGTATGAACATTGGTTTGGCAAGAAACCAAAGTTGTCGTTTCTTAATGTTTGGGGCTGCGATGCTTAAGGCTTTAGACGGAGAAGCTCGAACCCAAAAGCGGACAAACACATCTTCATAGGATACCCAAAGGTGACAGTTGGGTATACCTTCTATCTCAGATCCGAGGGCAAATTGTTTGTCGCTAAGAACGGGTCCTTTCTCGAGAAGGAGCTTCTCTCGAAAGAATTGAGTGGGAGGAAGATAGAACTTGATGAGGTTTTCAAACCTTTATTTCAACCAGAAAGTGATGCAACACAGAAAGATGTTTTGTGGCGCCTACGTCTATTGAATAGGAAGTTAATGATAGTGATCATGAAGCTTCGGATCAAGTTGCTATCGAACCTCGTAGGTCGACAAGGATATGTACTACTCCTGAGTGGTACAGTAATCCTGTCTTAGATATCATGTTGTTAGACAACAATGAACCTACGAGCTATGGAGAAGCGATGGTGGGCCCGTATTCCGACAAATGGTTAGAAGCCATGAAATCCGAGATAGGATCCATGTATCAGAACAAAGTATGGACTTTAGTGGACTTGCCCGATGATCGGCAAGCCATTGAGATAAATGGATCTTTAAGAAGAAGATGGGCGTGGGCGGTAATGTTACCGTCTATGAAGCTCGACTTGTGGGAAAGAGTCTTTTCACAAGTTCAAGGAGTTGACTATGATGAGAATTTCTCACCCGTAGCGATGCTTAAGTCCGTCGGAATCATGTTAGCATTAGCTGTATTTTTCGATTATGAAATCTGATAGATGGATGTCAAAACAAGTTTTCTTACCAGTTTTTGTAAGAAAAGTTGTATGTGATGCAATAAAAGGTTTTGTCGATCCTAAGGATGCTAAAAAGGTATGCTGGCTCCAGCAATCTTTCTATGGACTAGAGCAAGCGTCTCGGAGTCGGAATATATGCTTTGATGGAGTGATCAAAGCTTTTAGGTTTATACAATGTTTGCTAGAAACTTGTATTTACAAGAAAGTGAGTGGGAGCACTACAACATTTCTGATAAGTATATGTGGATGACATATTGTTGATTCGAAATGATGTAGAATTTATGGAAAGCATAAACGGTTGTTTGAAGAGTGATTTTCAAAGGAAGACCTGGATAAAGCTGCTTACATATTGGGCATCAAGATCTATAGAGATAGATCAAAACGCCTGATGATACTTTCAAAGAACGCACACCTTGACATGCTTTTGAAGGAGTTCAAAATAGATCAGTCAAAGAAGGGTTTCTTGCCTGAGTTGTAAGGTGTGAAGTTGAGTAAGACTCGAAGATTGACCACGGCAGAAGAAAGAGGAAGGACGAAGGTCTTCCCCTATGCTTTTGTCATAGGCTCTATACAGTATGCCATGCTGAGTACCGCACCAGATGTGTGCCTTGCCACATGTCTGGCAAGAGGGTACAAAGGTGATCTAGGAGTGGATCACCAGATAGCGGTCAAAATTATCCTTAGAGGAATAAGGAAATGTTTCTCGGTTATGGAGGTGATAAAGAGTTCGACGTAAAAAGTTACGTCGATGCAAGCTTGACACCTATCCGGATAGCTCTGAGTAGAGATACCGGATACGTATAATGGAGCAACAATTTGGAATAGCTCCAAGTGGAACATGGTAGCAGGATCTACGATATGACATAAAGTTTTGCGAAATACATAGCGATCTGAATATGGCAGACCCATTGACTACAACCTCTCTCACAAGCATAACATGATCAAACCCAGAACTCATTGAGTGTTAATCACATGGTGATGTGAACTAGATTAGTGACTCTAGTAAACTCTTTGGATGTTGGTCACATGGCGATGTAACCTATGAGTGTTAATCACATGGCGATGTGAACTAGATTATTGACTCTAGTGCAAGTGGGAGACTGTTGGAAATATGCCCTAGCACTACTAGGGAAAAGCCTATACACAAAATCTTACCAGCAGCGCGCTTTAAAATCAGGCGCTGCTGCTAAGTAGCAGTAGCGCGGGTTTTTAACCCTCGCTACTACTAAGTTGATAGCAGTAGCGCTGGTTTTTACCCTCGCTACTACTAAGCGGTCTCTACCATGCCCCCCGGGACATGCCATAGTAGTAGCGTGGGTTTTTAACCCTCGCTACTACTAAGTTGATAGCAGTAGCGCTGATTTTTACCCCTCGCTACTACTAAGCGGTCTCTATCGTGCCCCTGGGCCATGCCATAGTAGTAGCGAGGGTTATAAACCCGCGCTACTACTAAGTTTTTACCCCTCGCTACTACTAAGAGGTCTCAACCGTGCCCCTCCGGGACATGCCATAGTAGTAGCGAGGGGTAAAATCCCTCGCTACTACTAAAGGTCCCATTTTGAAACTCTACCCCCCCCCCCCCGTGGATCGCCTTTTCGGTTTTGTAAAAAGCAAAAGAAAATAATAAAAACTTCAAAAAATAAAATCCTTCGATATGTAGTTATGTTACTACATCTAGTAGTTAGGAAAATTTAAAAACTTAAATTTGGACATGTTTTGCAAAAAGTGTAGGGAAAATGTAAAACGGTTATAACTTTTGCATACGATGTTAGAAAAAAAACGTATAATATATCAAAATGTTTCAAAAATTAAAATCCTTCGAGATGTAGTTATGTTACTACATCTACTAGTTAGGAAAATTTAAAAACTTAAATTTGGACATGTTTTGCAAAAAGTGTAGGGAAACTGTAAAACAGCTATAACTTTTGCATACGATGTCAGAAAAAACGTATAATATATCAAAATGTTCAACACGAAAATCCGCATATGATGGATACCGCCTACGGCCTGTTTGCAAATTTTTAGAATCCTCAAATTCTAAAAGGAAAAAAAGTTATGCTCAAATTTCAGTTTTTTTAATTTTGGTCAAATCTGGTCAAACTGTGGTCAAACTACTTATTCAAGAAGTATTAGTGTTACTAAATAATTATTCAAGAATATTAGTGTTACTAAATAATTATTTCAGTTTTTTGGAATTTTGGTCAAATCTGGTCAAACTGTGGTCAAACTTTGGTCAAAATGTGGTCAAACTCCTTATTCAAGAAATATTAGTGTTACTAAATAATTATTGGTTTTAGAACAATAGTTTTAAACTCAAACAGCAAAATGTGTGACTTCATGCTCAAGCTAAACTCCCGAGGGTTAATAGGATTGACATCTTACTATTGTCAGGAAAACAACAAGTGCAGACTTGGAATCGAGGGAGAATAGAACCCGGAAGTTAAGCGTGCTCAGGCTGGAGTAGTGAGAGGATGGGTGACCATCCGGGAAGTTAAATGATTTGGAATGATGAGGGGTGATTAGAGATTAAATTGAGCGGCGATGAGGGTGATTAGAGATTAGAGGTTAAAATAATTCGGAAATTTGAAAATTCGCGCAAAAAATTCGAAAAAAAATTCCGCGGGTTAGTAGTAGCGCGGGTTTTTACCCACGCTGCTACTAACGGACGTAGTAGTAGCGCGGGTGGCACCCGCGCTACTGCTATACGTTAGCTGTAGCGCCCTATTAGTAGCGCCGGCCCCCGCGCTGCTAATAGGCCCAAAACCCGCGCTGCTGCTGTTGGAAATATGCCCTAGAGGCAATAATAAATTAGTTATTATTATATTTCCATGTTCATGATAACCGTTTATTATCCATGCTAGAATTGTATTGATAGGAAACTCAGATACATGTGTGGATACATAGACAACACCATGTCCCTAGTAAGCCTCTAGTTGACTAGCTCGTTGATCAATAGATGGTTACGGTTTCCTGACCATGGACATTGGATGTCATTGATAACGGGATCACATCATTAGAAGAATGATGTGATGGACAAGACCCAATCCTAAGCATAGCACAAGATCGTGTAGTTCGCATGCTAAAGCTTTTCTAATGTCAAGTATCATTTCCTTAGACCATGAGATTGTGCAACTCCCGGATACCGTAGGAATACTTTGGGTGTGCCAAACGTCACAACGTAACTGGGTGGCTATAAAGGTGCACTACGGGTATCTCCGAAAGTGTCTGTTGGGTTGGCACAAATCGAGACTGGGATTTGTCACTCCGTGTGACGGAGAGGTATCTCTGGGCCCACTCGGTAGGACATCATCATAATGTGCACAATGTGATCAAGGAGTTGATCACGGGATGATGTGTTACGGAACGAGTAAAGCTGCCGGTAACGAGATTGAACAAGGTATCGGGATACCGACGATCGAATCTTGGGCAAGTATCGTACCGATGGACAAAAGGAATTGAATACGGGATTGATTGAATCCTCGACATCGTGGTTCATCCGATGAGATCATCGTGGAACATGTGGGAGCCAACATGGGTATCCAGATCCCGCTGTTGGTTATTGACCGGAGGACGTCTCGGTCATGTCTGCATGGTTCCCGAACCCGTAGGGTCTACACACTTAAGGTTCGATGACGCTAGGGTTATAAAGGAAGTTTGTATGTGGTTACCGAATGTTGTTCGGAGTCCCGGATGAGATCCCGGACGTCACGAGGAGTTCCGGAATGGTCCAGAGGTAAATATTTATATATGGGAAGTCTTGTTTTGGTCACCGGAAAAGTTTCGGGTTTTATCGGTAATGTACCGGGACCACCGAGAGGGTCCCAGGGTCCACCAAGTGGGGCCACAAGTCTCGGAGGGCTGCATGGTCCAAGTGTGGGAGGGGACCAGCCCCAGGTGGGCTAGTGCGCCCCTAACAAGGGCCCAAGGCGCCTAAGGGGAGGAGGGGGGCAAACCCTAAGGGTAGATGGGCCTTAGGGCCCATGCCTGGTGCGCCTCCCTCTCCCCCTCCACTTGGCCGCCACCCTAGATGGGATTGGGGCTGGCCGCCGCCCCTAGGATGGAACCCTAGGTGGGGCGCACCCCTCCCTCTCCCCTATATATACTTGAGGACTTGGGGCTGCCAACAGATGAGTTTCTGACCTCTCTGTCGGTGTCAAAACCGGCGGATCTCGGGTAGGGGGTCCCGAACTGTGCGTCTAGGCCGGATGGTAACAGGAGACAGGGGACACTTTGTTTTACCCAGGTTCGGCCCCTCTCGATGGAGGTAATACCCTACTCCTACTTGATTAATATTGATGATATGGGTAGTACAAGAGTAGATCTACCACGAGATCAAGGAGGCTAAACCCTAGAAGCTAGCCTATGGTATGATTGTTGTGTATGGAGTTGATCCTGTCCTACGGACTACAACCCTCCGGTTTATATAGGCACCGGATAGGGTTAGGGTTACACAGAGGCGGTTACAATGGTAAGAGATCTTGAATATCCGCATCGCCAAGCTTGCCTTCCACGCCAAGGAAAGTCCCATCCGGACACGGGACGAAGTCTTCAATCTTGTATCTTCATAGTCCAGGAGTCCGGCTGAAGGTATAGTCCGGCTACCCGAACACCCCCTAATCCAGGACTCCCTCAGTAGCCCCTGAACCAGACTTCAATGACGACGAGTCTGGCACGCAAATTGTCTTCGGCATTGCAAGGCGGGTTCCTCCTCCAAATCCTTCATAGAAGATTGTAATCACCAAGAGTAGTGTCCGTCTCTGCAAAATAAGTTTCCACATATTGCCATAGAGAGAATAATATTAACACAAATCAGATCTGCTGACGTATTCTGCAGTGCTCCATCACACTACAGCCAAGTCCTTTACTCGAATCGCTTTTACTTTTCCACCTCAGCATGTTTTGCGAGGCGGTTTCCTTGGCACGTCTTGTCAAAGCAGAGATCGTGTACCCTTTTTACGGGATTCTCATCAATACGGACGTGGGTAACCCAATCGTGCCCGTTAGCATGTTTTCTCGATTAAAGGCGAGTCCCAAACGGTTACGGGGAGGGCTCCTGGTGTTCAACCTCTTATAAAGAGACCAAGGCCTTACTCCTTTTTCCAATCTCAAACGAGTTCTCCCGCCGCCTCGAGTTCCAACACCCTAGGCTTCAGATTCCAGGTGCTTCGGACCTTCGATAATGTCCGGTTCCGACCTTCAAGGCCGATGGGTGCCCTCCTCCATCACGGAGGAGGACGTGCTAAAGATGAGAGAGGCTAAGTTCTTGACCGCCGAAATTCCGCATAGGTTGCCTGCTCAAGGGCAGGCTATTCCCAGCCCCCAGCCCAGTGAGAGCGTAGTGTTCATGTCTCACTTCCTTCAGGGGTTAGGCTTCCCGATGGATCCCTTTGTGAGGGGGCTGCTGTTTTATTACGGGCTGGAACTTCATGACTTAGCCCCGGAGTCCATCCTCCACATTTCCTCATTCATCGTTGTGTGTGAAGCGTTCCTCCGTGTTACTCCTCACTTCGGATTATGGCTCAAGACTTTTGGAGTGGAGCCGAAGATGATCGAGGGACGGCACGCAGAGTGCGGAGGTGCTGTCATAAGTAAGAATGCCGATGCTCCATGGCCCGAGGGCTCCTTTCAAGAGGAGCTCGGCTTGTGGCAACGAGAGTGGTTCTACATTACCGCTCCCAGGAGCGCCAAGTGGGTGGCGCCTCCTGCCTTTCGCTCGGGTCCCCCACCACGGCTAGTGTCATGGGTCAACAAAGGATTAGATTGAGGGTTATCCAAAGACATGCCCCTGTTGCAGGGTCGCATTAGGGATCTCTTAGAAGGAGACCTCAACCTGGTTAAGGTGACGCAGGTCATGCTGATTCGCCGAATATTGCCCGGCAAACGTCGCCCCCTTCGCCTGTGGGAGTTTAATCCAGAGGGACCACGAGCTCTCCAGAACTTCATGGGCGCAACGCCCGCGGAGATGTATAGACTGTTCTTCGGATCACAAGAGATGTGTCCGGATTTAACCGAGGACGCAGGTCTAAGCCGCAATCGCCCGGATACCCAAGTAAGCAACCTTGTGCCCGGACCTTCTATCCGCATAATTGTCATAAACTTGCCCCTAAAGGAGTCGTCCTTTTAAACAGGAGTGGATAGCGAAGGCAAAGCTGATCAGGTGTCCGGCTCCCCTTCCTGAAACCAGGCCGGATCCCGTGCTGGTCAGGATGCTGGAGATAATGCCTTTGGAGGGGGAGGACAAGGAAGCTATGGCCTCCTCGAAGGAGGCTGCTCCAAAGGGAGGAACCGACAATTCCTCTCCTTAGGGGAAGAAGAGAGCCGCCTCTGACGACCCGGAAACCATGGTCTCAAAACGGGGGAGAAAATCCTCGTCAGAAGGTCCGGCGTCGGGGAGTTCCTCGGCCGGACTATGCCCTCAAGGGAATCAGCCCTCCAGCGAGCCGTAAGTGGAGAAAAGATTTTCCTTTTGAGGGATGAGGGAAGTCTTTAATTTATATCTGAGAAGATTCACCAAACCTTTATCTTGCAGCTCGGACCTCAGCCCCTCTCAGCAGAGCTCGTCTTCAGGGGATCTCCTTCCGGAGATGATTGAGAGCGGGACGCCTCCCCCTGCCGTGCCGCCTAGCGCGGCGGGCGACCCTGAGGTGTCGTCGCGGAGGGTTTCTCGAAATCCGGCAGGGGCGGTAGGTGGCAGTGCGGCCCCCCGAAGTTCTTCGCGTCTGGCCTTCAAAGAGGCCATAGGACAAGTCCAACACCGTCTGGTGCTCGGCCGGAGGAGCTAAAGATTCTGCTGGGGTGAGCTTCTATCTCAGAGGAGCACCGTGCATTGATGGGCACGGTGATTGAAAGGATTTCATCCGTAGAAAGCGGATTGCGTGAGGCCGTCAAAAGTTTATTGACGGGTTTTGAGGTATGTTAGATAATGTACACTTTTGTCAGTTGCGCATAAGTAAGGTGCGCCCTGTGTAGATAGTAGCCCCTGAGACTCTGCGCGTTGTCAAGAAATGACGGCACGCAGAGGATCATAATCCCAGGTCTAAAATGTCGCCTTTGAATGTAGGTGGCGAGGTGTTCGGAATCAAGCCGAACTGATGATGTGGCCGAACTAAAGCGGCAACTGGACGTGGCAGATGTTGACATCACGCTTGTTAATAAGCGGCTTGATGAGGCTCAAGGTATGTAATTCCTCGGGCGGCATTAGGTAAGAATAGTTTTATGCCTGTGTCTTACGATGTATGTGCTTGACGCAGATGGAGCGGCCGCCGTGGAGAGTCTTAGGGCAGAACTTGCCCGAGCTAAAGAACAAGCCCGCGAGAGTGATGCGGCCACCAGGAAAGCCCTTGAAGTGCTGAGAGCCGAACAGGCTGCTCATTGCTGAAGCAAGGAAGAGATGGCCGAGATGGCCGAAAAGTTAAAAAGCGCTACAGACCGTTGCAGACTTCTTGAAAAAGAAGACCAAGCGAAACAGACGGACTTTGAGAAGGCCGTTGCCAATGCCAAGGACGCGCGCTCTGCGATGAGAGCTGCGAAGGAGGAGCTGCATCAGGCCGAACAGATTGCGGCTGGAAAGCCCTTTATGCTGCGAAGGAAATTTTGCGACCCGAAGTTTGCTCCGTTGGGCCGGATGTGGAGTGTGAAGGATACCTGTCTGGATTTGGCCGCGAGTGCTGCTGATGCGACCGAACACTTTCGAGATCAGAAAGATCGCGAAGTGGAAAGGCTTTTCTGGTCGCAGTTTCTCAATCCAGAGCGTCCACTGGCAGTGGATGATTGTTTGGCTCAATGGGCCGAACTGAATAGGTTGTTTGGACTCGCCATGAAGTACGTCGTGGGTTACCTGTGGCCGGGGAGATCGGAGCCGAAGAGTTATTTCAGCTTAGTGCAGCAATTCCTTGACGCGGTGCCGCGTATAAATGCAATGAAGAGGTCAGCATGCGTAGAGGGCGCTAGGATGGCTCTTGCCCGTGTTAAGACATACTGGGCAGAGATGGAGACCACCGTTGTTGCGTCCCGAGATTCGGACAGAAGCCGAGTACCCTCCGAGCACTATTTTCAGGAAGTTCTTGAAGGCGCTCGTGTAATAGAGATGCAGTGCTCGAAAGATGCTATTTTATGATAGCATATGTAATTGTAAAGTAACATTTGGATAAATTGTAGTGGCTTTTTTTATACTTGTGCCTCCAAGTATTGTAAACACCTTCTATGTGGCCGTTTTAAGATATATCTATACATATATATATGTATATAGAATCTGAAAGATGGCAGTCGTTGGCTTCAGCCCCCACGCACATAGTGCGGGGGTGCTCGCAGAAGACGCATTTTCACACTTAACCCAATGTCTTGGTTCTACAAAGGAGGTGATAGCACAGCGGGCCAGGCAACCGGACTATAATGCTTTAACACTTTCACTTAGCCATAGGAGTTTGAAAATGAGACTCTTTAGGTAGCTCTTAGGTGGCAACTGCGCTCGTTCGAATTCGGGGCGCGTATGTGCCTGACCGGGAAGCGGCCCTTCGTTAAAGCAGGGGAATCCGATAGATTCCGATCGGTCATCGAGTGGCTGACCAGTCTCACGCTACATCATGACAGTCAGTTTTCGGCTTTCTCTACTGAGGTGCTCGCCCTGGCCGAACCAGGGGCACAATCGCAGTAGTTCTCCTGGTGCTACCTTAGCCGATAGAGCGGAACGTAAGGTAGCCGAACTCAGGAGCCGGGCAACCCAACATTTGACCAAAGACATGATTCGGAGCTGATACATATAATGCCAAAACTCGCGACGCCGAACACTCCCTAAGGTGTTCGGTCTTTATGAGTGCGGGCCAAACAACACTCTTTATTATTAAAAAAGCCCCTAGTGTCCAGGTACGTGCAAGAATTCTGACGTGGCCACATGCCAAGACGCCAGCCTCCTCCTTGGTTATATTAGAAAGAAAAACCAGGGGATGTGTAGCAACAAGAGACAGTAAAAAAGGTTTACGCAAGGTCTTAATCTAAAAATAATCCTTTAGGATGGGTCCCTACTGCACGTCTGCGCATGTGTCTCCGTTGTGCCGTATCCTGGACGGGCGCCGCACGACGTTCGTCTGTAAAAGAGAGGAACTGAGTTTAAAACGGGTCGTGCCGAAAAAGTTTAAAATAGGCAAAGTATAAAGTAAGATATATGAGATTGAGCTTTATTGTCTCTTATTGTATATGCGTGGAGCCCCTAGTGTGGGCGTATATGGCTTCTAGGTCTGCATCAATGATGATTTTCCACCGAACTCGTCTATCCGCATTCGTGGTCTTTAAATGACCTATTTTGAAGTTGATTGGCCGGTGAGGCCATTTTGCTGTGGGGCTGTCAAAGCGGCCGCACAGTCCTCCGCTTGGGGAGGCGCACTTTAGTGCTTCCCCTTCAAAGAGATGATGCCTCATGGACCGGGCATCTTAAGCGTAAGAGATGCGTAATGCGGTATTGCGTTAAAGCGAGCGAAAGCTTTGCGTCCCAGTAGTGCTTGATAGCGACTTGAGAACGGGATGATATGGAAGGTCAGTTTTTCACAGTGGAGGTTATCGGCAGAGCCGAATGTGACTGTGAGCCGGAGAAAACCCGTACAATGGGTGTCCGGACCAGGTATTACCCCTTGAAAGGAGGTTTTGCTGCGGTGGATTCTTGCTGGGTTTATCCCCATGTGCTGGATTGTATCCTAATATATCAGGTTGAGTCCACTGCCGCCGTCCATAAGGACATTTGAAAACCGGAGTCCGCCAATTATTGGATCGAGTATCAAGGCAGTCGAGCCTACATTCTTGATATTCCTAGAATAATCTAGCTGATCGAAGGTGATCGGTTTTGACAACCAGTGGCAGGATCCTTTGGGGATGGGTCGTGTGGTGCGTACCTTTACAGGCACCGCATGTTTTGTTGTGTGAAGTGAGTTCACTGTTTTTACTTCTTGTGGGAAGTTCTTTTGTTTCCTGGTGCTCTGTTTTTGGGGTTCGTCCTCGTCTTCGCTTGGTGTGTCGAGCCCCTTGTGTTCGGCATTGAGTCTGCCAGATTGTTTGAAGACCCAATAGTCTCTGTGGGTATGGTTAGCAGGCTTCCCGGGAGTACTGTGTATC
>NC_041384.1:205098-222220 GCF_002162155.2 Triticum dicoccoides | reverse complement strand
TTTTGTCATGAGCCTTTGAATCCGGCATTGACTGTCGTGCTCTTCGGACTTTTGTCCTTAGTCCAGCGATGGTCCTTGTTGCGTCGCGTTTTTCCGTTTCTATCCCTAGTTTTGGATGTACTTGGGTCGCTGGTGCTGCGCCTTGCCAACCAGTTGTCCTCCCCTGCACAAAAGCGGGTCATGAGGCTTGTTAGTGCGGCCATTGTTCTTGGCTTTTCTTGGCCGAGGTGTCTGGCGAGCCATTCGTCTCAGACGTTATGCCTGAAAGCTGCTAAGGCTTCGGCGTTCGGACAGTCGACTATCTGATTCTTTTCAGTGAGGAATCTATTCTGCCGAGCTGATTCTCCGGGTTGTTGAGTTATGTGTCTGAGATCGTCTGCATCCGGAGGACGGACATAGGTCCCTTGAAAGTTTGCTCGGAAAGCATCCTCGAGCTCTTCCCAGCTTCCAATTGTATTTTCTGGAAGGCTTTTAAGCCAATGCCGGGCTGGCCCTTTAAGCTTAAGGTGTAGATATTTTATGGCGTGGAGATCATCTCCTCTAGCCATGTGTATGTGGAGGATATAATCCTTGATCCAGACTCCAGGGTATGTTGTTCCATCATATGCCTCTATGTTTACGGGTTTGAATCCCTCTGGGAATTCATAGTCCAGGACCTCATGGGTGAAACACAGGGGGTGTGCGGCGCCCCTGTATTTGGGTGTGCCGGATTCTGATGATGGCTTCATAGCGTTGCTTGCAAGAGCTTGCTTTCTTGGCCCGTAAATGGACCTGACTGGGCCATGATGCGAATCCTTAAGGGGGTCGCGTGCTGATTTAGGTGCGGCGCCGCTTGCCGCTTTATGGGGTCGCCTATCCGACCATGTGGCTTTTTCATTTTTTGATGCGAGGGCTCTAAGGCCTCTTCGTCGATCAGGTAGTAGCTTTCTTTTCGGATAGCTTTTAGTGCGGCGACTGTCGCCGTACTTATCTGTGGTATTGATTACCTTGCTCCATCTTATCCGAAGTGCATCTTCCGCTGTTTTTAGCTTCCGCTTCTGCTTTTTTAGGCTGCGTGCAGTTGCAACGAGCCTCTCATGGAGATTCTTCTGCTCCATAGGTTTATTTGGCGCGAGGTCGTCCGGAATGCCGTTTTCGCCGGGGGAGGGATGTTCGGTTTCTCTATCCGTGTTGCCCTGTTCGGACGGTTGCTCTAAGGCCTGCTCGTCGTCCGCCGGCTCGTCCTGCTCTATGGCTGGGTTTTTGTCGAGGCGGGGCTTGGGTCGGCGTTTACGCCGACGCTTTGATTGCTTTCTGGGGGGTCGATCTCCCGTCCCATCCCCTTTTTCCTCGTTGCCGCTTCCTTTAGGGGTATCCACCATGTACACATCGTGAGATGAGGTGGCTGTCCAATGCCCTGTGGGCGTTGGTTCGTTGGTATCTCCTGCATCGTCATCCATACTGTCGATGTCTCCGGACTCGAAGTTGAGCATGTCGCTTAAATTGTCGACCGTGGCTACCAAGTGGGTGGTGGGTGGGCTTTGAATTTCCTTGTCGTCCGCATCCCATCCTCGCTTACCGTAGTCCGGCCAGGGCTCTCCTGATAAAGAGAGAGACTTAAGAGAATTCAGGATGTCGCCAAAAGGCGAATGTTGAAAGATTTCTGCGGCGGTGAACTCCATTATCGGCTCCCAGTCGGATTCGATTGGCAGGGGCGCGGGGGTTCAGAGTCCGGGGTGGAGTCCGGACCCTTGGAGTCACGAGTTGTGCAGAGTGCGGGGCTAGCGTTCGGCTCGATCGCTTTTGGGATCGCAGCCCCTGAGGTGACGTCCAACCGCTCATCCTCAATTGGCGTTGTAGGCTCCGAGTCAATGGTCGGAACCGGTGCACGTGCGGCCTCCAAAGTGCTGTTCGGCGGCAGAGCTATATCATGCCCATTGAGACAGTGCGGCGCGCTTGGCTGTGGCTCGAATCCGTCGAAGATCAAGTCCCCGTGGATGTCGGCCGTGTAGTTTAGGCTTCCAAACCTGACCTGATGGCCAGGGGCGTAGCTTTTGATCTGCTCAAGGTGGCCAAGCGAATTGGCCCGTAGTGCGAAGCCGCCGAAGACGAAGATCTGTCCGGGGAGAAAAGTCTCACCCTGGACCGCATCGTTGTTGATGATCGAAGGAGCCATCGGGCCTAAAGGCGATGACACAGAGGAACTCTCAATGAAAGCACCAATGTCGGTGTCACAACCGGCGGATCTCGGGTAGGGGGTCCCGAACTGTGTGTCTAGGCCGGATGGTAACAGGAGACAGGGGACACTTTGTTTTACCCAGGTTCGGGCCCTCTCGATGGAGGTAATACCCTACTCCTGCTTGATTAATATTGATGATATGGGTAGTACAAGAGTAGATCTACCACGAGATCAAGGAGGCTAAACCCTAGAAGCTAGCCTATGGTATGATTGTTGTGTATGGAGTTGATCCTGTCCTACAGACTACAACCCTCCGGTTTATATAGGCACCGGATAGGGTTAGGGTTACACAGAGGCGGTTACAATGGTAAGAGATCTTGAATATCCGCATTGCCAAGCTTGCCTTCCACGCCAAGGAAAGTCCCATCCGGACACGGGACGAAGTCTTCAATCTTGTATCTTCATAGTCCAGGAGTCCGGCTGAAGGTATAGTCCGGCTACCCGAACACCCCCTAATCTAGGACTCCCTCACTCTCCCTGGCGCAGCCCTACCTCTCTTTCTCCTCATATCTCGCGGTGCTTGGCGAAGCCCTGCTGGATCACCATGTTCCTCCACCACCACCACGTCGTCGTGCTGCTGCTGGATGGAGTCTCCCCCAACCTCTCCTTCTCCCCTTGCTGGATCAAGGCGTAGGAGACGTCACCGGGCTGTACGTGTGTTGAACGCGGAGGTGTCGTCCGTTCGGCACTAGGATCTCCGGTGATTTGGATCACGACGAGTACGACTCCTTCAACCCCGTTCTCTTGAACGCTTCCGCTTAGCGATCTACAAGGGTATGTAGAAGCACTCGCCTTCCCCTCGTTGCTGGTTTCTCCATACATAGATCTTGGTGACACGTAGGAAAATTTTGAAATTCTGCAACGTTCCCCAACAGTGGCATCATGAGCTAGGTCTATGCGTAGTTTCTATGCACGAGTAGAACACAAAGTAGTTGTGGGCGTTGATTTTGTTCAATATGCTTACCGTTACTAGTCCAATCTTGATTGGGCGGCATTGTGGGATGAAGCGGCCCGGACCGACCTTACACATACTCTTACGTGAGACTGGTTCCACTGACTGACATGCACTAGTTGCATAAGGTGGCTAGCGGGTGTCTGTCTCTCCCACTTTAGTCGGATCGGATTCGATGAAAAGGGTCCTTATGAAGGGTAAATAGCAATTGGCATATCACGTTGTGGTTTTTGCGTAGCTAAGGAACGTAGTAATTTCAAAATTTTCCTATGCACACGCAAGATCATGATGATGAATAGCAACGAGAGGGGAGAGTGTGATCTACATACCTTGTAGATCGACAACGGAAGCATTTGGTTGATGTAGTCGTACGTCTCCACGGTCCGACCGATCAAGCACCGAAACTACGGCACCTCCGAGTTTTAGCACACGTTCAGCTCGATGACAATCCACGGACTCCGATCCAGCAAAGTGTCGGGGAAGAGTTCCGTCAGCACGATGGCGTGGTGACGATCTTGATGTACTACTGTCGCAGGGCTTCGCCTAAGCACCGCTACAATATTATCGAGGATTATGGTGGCAGGGGGCGCCACACACGGCTAAGAATAAGATCACGTGGATCAACTTGTGTGTCTCTAGGGTGCCTCTGCCTCAGTATATAAACGACCAAAGGGGGGAGGCCGGCCGGCCACATATGGCGCGCCAGGAGGAGTCCTACTCCCTCCGGGAGTAGGACTTCTCCCCCAATCCTAGTTGGAATAGGACTCGCGGAGGGGGGAAAAGAGAGAGAGGGGCCGGCCCCCTCTCCTTGTCCTATTCGGACCAAGGGAGTGGAGGGTCGCGCGGCCCATGTAGGGCTGCCTCTTCTTTTTTCCACTAAGGCCCATCATGGCCCATTTAGCTCCCGGGGGGTTCCGGTAACCTCCCGGTACTCCGGTAAAATTCCGATTTCACCCGGAACACTTCCGGTATCCAAACATAGGCTTCCAATATATCAATCTTTATGTCTCGACCATTTCGAGACTCCTCGTCATGTCCGTGATCACATCCGGGACTCCGAACAACCTTCGGTACATCAAAAATGCATAAACTCATAATATAACAGTCATCGTAACCTTAAGCGTGCGGACCCTACGGGTTCGAGAACAATGTAGACATGACCGAGACACGTCTTCAGTCAATAACCAATAGCGGGACCTGGATGCCCATATTGGCTCCTACATATTCTACGAAGATCTTTATCGGTCAGACCGCATAACAACATACGTTGTTCCCTTTGTCATCGGTATGTTACTTGCCCGAGATTCGATCGTCGGTATTCCAATACCTAGTTCAATCTCGTTACCGGCAAGTCTCTTTACTCGTTCTGTAATACATCATCCTGCAACTAACTCATTAGTTGCAATGCTTGCAAGGCTTTAAGTGATGTGCATTACCGAGAGGGCCCAGAGATACCTCTCCGACAATCGGAGTGACAAATCCTAATCTCGAAATACGTCAACCCAACATTTACCTTTGGAGACACCTGTAGAGCTCCTTTATAATCACCCAGTTACGTTGTGACGTTTGGTAGCACACAAAGTGTTCCTCCGGCAAACGGGAGTTGCATAATCTCATAGTCATAGGAACATGTATAAGTCATGAAGAAAGCAATAGCAACATACTAAACGATCGGGTGCTAAGCTAATGGAATGGGTCATGTCAATCAGATCATTCAACTAATGATGTGATCCCGTTAATCAAATAACAACTCTTTGTCAATGGTTAGGAAACATAACCATCTTTGATTAATGAGCTAGTCAAGTAGAGTCATACTAGTGACACTTTGTTTGTCTATGTATTCACACAAGTATTATGTTTCCGGTTAATACAATTCTAGCATGAATAATAAACATTTATCATGATATAAGTAAATAAATAATAACTTTATTATTGCTTCTAGGGCATATTTCCTTCAATTATGTTGTAGATCAATAGCTCGCGTTGTTGCTTCCCTGTGTTTATTTTGATATGTTCCTAGAGAAAATTATGTTGAAAGATGTTAGTAGCAATGATGCGGATTGGATCCATGATCTGAGGTTTATCCTCATTGCTGCACAGAAGAATTTATGTCCTTGATGCACCGCTAGGTGACGGACCTATTGTAGGAGCAGATGCAGACGTTATGAACATTTGGCTAGCTCAATATGATGACTACTTGATAGTTTAGTGCCCCATGCTTAATGGCTTAGAATCGGGACTTCAAAGACGTTTTGAACGTCATGGAGCATATGAGATGTTCCAGGAGTTGAAGTTAATATTTCAAGCAAATACCCGAGTTGAGAGATATGAAGTCTCCAACAAAGTTCTATAGCTAAAATATGGAGGAGAATCGCTCAACTAGTGAGCATGTGCCCAGATTGTCTGAGTACTACAATCGCTTGAATCAAGTGGGAGTTAATCTTCCAGATAAGATAGTGATTGACAGAATTCTCTAGTCACCATCACCAAGTTAGTAGAACTTCGTGATGAACTATGATATGCAAGGGATAACGGAAACGATTCCCAAGCTCTTCGTAACGCGGAAATTGACGAAGGTAGAAATTGAGAAAAACATCAAGTGTTGATGGTAGACAAGACCACTAGTTTCAAGAAAAGGGCAGAGGGAAGAAGGGGAACTTCAAGAAGAACAGCAAGCAAGTTGCTGCTCAAGTGAAGAAGCCCAAGTCTGGTCCTAAGCCTGAGACCAAGTGTTTCTACTGCAAAGGGACTGGTCACTGGAAGCGGAACTACCCCAAGTGATTGGCAGATAAGAAGGATGGCAAAGTGAACATAAGTATATTTGATATACATGTTATTGATGTGTACTTTACTAGTGTTTATAGCAACCCCTCAGTATTTGATACTAGTTCAGTTGCTAAGATTAGTAACTCAAAACGGGAGTTGCAGAATAAACAGAGACTAGTTAAGGGTGAAGTGACGATGTGTGTTGGAAGTGGTTCCAAGATTGATATGATCATCATCGCACACTCCCTATACTTTCGGGATTAGTGTTGAACCGGAATAAGTGTTATTTGGTGTTTGCGTTAAGCATGAATATGATTTGATCATGTTTATTGTAATACGGCTATTCATTTGAGTAAGAGAATAAATTGTTGTTCTGTTTACATGAATAAAACCTTATATGGTTACACACCCAATGAAAATAGTTCGTTGGATCTCGATCGTAGTGATACACATAATCATAATATTGAAACCAAAAGATGCAAAGTTAATAATGATAGTGCAACTTATTTGTGGCACTACCATTTAGGTCATATTGGTGTAAAGCGCATGAAGAAACTCCATGCTGATGGGCTTTTGGAATCACTTAATTATGAATCAGTTGATGCTTGCGAACCATGCCTCATGGGCAAGATGACTAAGACTCTATTCTTCGGAACAATGGAGCGAGCAACAGATTTGTTGGAAATCATACATACTGATGTATGTGGTCCGATGAATATTGAGGCTCGCGACAAGTATCATTATTTTCTGACCTTCACAAATGATTTGAGCAGATATGGGTATATCTACTTAATGAAACACAAGTCTGAAATATTTGAAAAGTTCAAAGAATTTCAGAGTGAAGTGGAGAATCATCGTAACAAGAAAATAAAAGTTTCTACGATATGATCGCAGAGGTAAAATATTTGAGTTACGAGTTTGGTCTTCAGTTAAAACAATGTGAAATAGTTTTACTACTCACGCCACCTGGAACACCACAGCATGATGGTGTGTCTGAACATTATAACCGTACTTTATTAGATATGGTGCGATCTATGATGTCTCTTTTCGATCTACCACTATCTTTTTGGGGTTATGCATTAAAGACAGCTGCATTCACGTTTAAAAGGGCACCATCTAAGTCCGTTGAGATGACACAATCTGAACTGTGGTTTGGCAAGAAACCAAAGTTGTCGTTTCTTAAAGTTTGGGATTGTGACGCTATATGAAAAAGTTTCATCCTGATAAGCTCAAACCCAAATCGGAGAAATATGTCTTCATAGGATACCCAAAGGAGACTGTTGGGTACACCTTCTATCACAAATTCGAAAGCAAGACTTTTGTTGCTAAATTCGGAGTTTTTCTAGAGAAGGAGTTTCTCTCGAAAGAAGTGAGTGGGAGGAAAGTAGAACTTGATAAGGTAATTGTACCTTCTCCCTTATTGGAAAGTAGTTCATCACAGAAATCTGTTCCTGTGGCTACTACACCAATTAGTGAGGAAGCTAATGATGATGATCATGTAACTTCAGATCAAGTTACTACCGAATCTCGTAGGTAAACCAGAGTGAGATCCGCACCAGAGTGGTACGGTAATCCTGTTCTGGAGGTCATGCTACTTGACCATGACGAACCTACGAACTATGAAGAAGCGATGGTGAGCCCAGATTCCGCAAAATGGCTTGAGGCCATGAAATCTGAGATGGGATCCATGTATGAGAACAAAGTATGGACTTTGGTTGACTTGCCCGATGATCGGCAAGCAATTGAGAATAAATGGATCTTCAAGAGGAAGACGGACGCTGATAGTAGTGTTACTATCTACAAAGCTAGAATTGTCGCAAAAGGTTTTCGACAAGTTCAAGGTGTTGACTATGATGAGAGTTTCTCACTCGTATCTATGCTTAAGTCTGTCCGAATTATGTTAGCAATTGCCGCATTTTATGAAATCTGGCAAATGGATAAACAAAACTGCATTCCTTAATAGATTTATTAAAGAAGAGTTGTATATGATACAACCAGAAGGTTTTGTCAATCCTAAAGGTGCTAACAAAATATGCAAGCTCCAGCAATCCATCTATGGACTGGCGCAAGCATCTCGGAGTTGGAATATACACTTTGATAAGTTGATCAAAGCATATAGTTTTATACAGACTTGCGATGAAGCCTGTATTTACAAGAAAGTGAGTGGGAGCACTACAACATTTCTGATAAGTATATGTGAATGACATATTGTTGATCGGAAATAATATAGAATTATTCTGCAAAGCATAAAGGAGTGTTTGAAAGGAGTTTTTCAAAGAAAGACCTAGGTGAAGCTGCTTACATATTGAGTATCAAGATCTATAGAGATAGATCAAGACACTTGATAAGTTTTTTCAATGAGTACATACCTTGACAAGATTTTGAAGTAGTTCAAAATGGAACAGTCAAAGAAAAGGTTTCTTGCCTGTGTTACAAGGTGTGAAGTTGAGTAAGACTCAAAGCCCGACCACGGCAGAAGATAGAAAGAGAATGAAAGTCATTCCCTATGCCTCAGCCATAGGTTCTATAAAGTATGCCATGCTGTATACCAGATCTATTGTATGCCCTACCACTAAGTTTGGCAAGGGGGTATGATAGTGATCTAGGAGTAGATCACTGGACAGCGGTCAAAATTATCCTTAGTGGAATAAGGATATGTTTCTTGATTATGGAAGTGAAAAAAGGTTCGTCGTAAAGGGTTACGCCGATGCAAGTTTTGACACTAATCTAGATGACTCTAAGTCTCGGTCTAGATACATATTGAAAGTGGGAGCAATTAGCTAGAGTAGCTCCATGCAGAGCATTGTTGACATAGAAATTTGCAAAATACATGCGGATCTGAATGTGGCAGACCCGTTGACTAAGATTCTCTCACAAGCAAAACATGATCACACCTTAGTACTCCTTGGGTGTTAATCACATAGCGATGTGAACTAGATTACTGAATCTAGTAAACCCTTTGGGTGTTGGTCACATGGCGATTTGAACTATGGGTGTTAATCACATGATGATGTGAACTATTGACGTTAATCACATGGTGATGTGATCTAGATTACTGACTCTAGTGCAAGTGGGAGACTGACGGAAATATGCCCTAGAGGCAATAATAAAGTTATTATTTATTTCCTTATTTCATGATAAATGTTTATTATTCATGCTAGAATTGTATTAACCAGAAACATGATACATGTGTGAATACATAGACAAACAGAGTGTCACTAGTATGCCTCTACTTGACTAGCTCGTTAATCAAAGATGGTTATGTTTCCTAACCATGGACAAAGAGTTGTTATTTGATTAACGGGATCACATCATTAGTTGAATGATCTGATTGACGTGACCCATTTCATTAGCTTAGCACCCGATCGTTTAGTATGTTGCTATTGCTTTCTTCATGACTTATACATGTTCCTATGACTATGAGATTATGCAACTCCCGTTTGCCGGAGGAACACTTTGTGTGCTACCAAACATCACAAAGTAACTGGGTGATTATAAAGGAGTACTACAGGTGTCTCCAAAGGTACATGTTGGGTTGGCGTATTTCGAGATTAGGTTTTGCCACTCCGATTGTCGGAGAGGTATCTCTGGGCCCTCTCGGTAATGCACATCACTTAAGCCTTGCAAGCATTGCAACTAAATGAGTTAGTTGCGAGATGATGTATTACAGAACGAGTAAAGAGACTTGCCGGCAACGAGATTGAACTAGGTATTAGAATACCGACGATCGAATCTCGGGCAAGTAACATACCGATGACAAAGGGAACGACGTATGTTGTTATGCGGTCTGACCGATAAAGATCTTCGTAGAATATGTAGGAGCCAATATGGGCATCCAGGTCCCGCTATTGGTTATTGACCGGAGACGTGTCTCGGTCATGTCTACATTGTTCTCGAACCCGTAGGGTCCGCACGCTTAAGGTTACGATGACTGTTATATTATGAGGTTATGCATTTTGATGTACCGAAGGTTGTTCGGAGTCCCGGATGTGATCACGGACATGACGAGGAGTCTCGAAATGGTCGAGACATAAAGATTGATATATTGGAAGCCTATGTTTGGATACCAGAAGTGTTCCGAGTGAAATCGGGATTTTACCGGAGTACCGGGAGGTTACCGGAACCCCCCGGGAGCTAAATGGGCCATGATGGGCCTTAGTGGAAAAAAGAAGAGGCAGCCCTACATGGGCCGCGCGCCCCTCCACTCCCTTGGTACGAATAGGACAAGGAGAGGGGGCCGGCCCCTCTCTCTCTTCCCCCCTCCGCGAATCCTATTCCAACTAGGATTGGGGGGGGGGGAATCCTACTCCCAGAGGGAGTAGGACTCTCCTGGCGCGCCCTCCTTGGCCGGCCAGCCTCCCCCCTCTAGTCCTTTATATACGGAGGCAGGAGCACCCCAGAGACACACAAGTTGATCCACGTGATCTATTCCTTAGCCGTGTGCGGCACCCCCAGCCACCATAGTCCTCGATAATATTGTAGCGATGCTTAGGCGAAGCCCTGCAGCAGTAGTACGTCAAGATCGTCACCACGCCGTCGTGCTGACGGAACTCTTCCCCGACACTTTGCTGGATCGGAGTCCGGGGATCGTCATCGAGCTGAACGTGTGCTAGAACTCAGAGGTGCCGTAGTTTTGGTGCTTGATCGGTCGGATCGTGAAGATGTACGACTACATCAACCAAACGCTTCTGTTGTCGATCTACTAGGTATGTAGATCATACTCCCCCTCTCGTTGCTATGCATCACCATGATCTTGCGTGTGCGTAGGAATTTTTTTGAAATTACTACGAAACCCATCAGTAATTACTTTACTTTATTGCTAACCGGTAGCCATAGTAGTAGAAGTAATAAGTTGGCGAGACAACTTCATGGAGACACAATGATGGAGATCATGGTGTCATGCCGGTGACGATGATGATCATGGAGCCCCGAAGATGGAGATCAAAAGGAGCAATATGATATTGGCCATATCATGTCACTATTTGATTGCATGTGATGTTTATCATGTTTATACATCTTATTTGCTTAGAATGACGGTAGCTTAAATAAGATGATCCCTCACTAAAATTTCAAGAGAAGTGTTGTCCCTAACTGTGCACCATTGCGAAAGTTCGTCGTTTCGAAGCACCACGTGATGATCGGGTGTGATAGATTCTTACGTTCGAATACAACGGGTGTTGACGAGCCTAGCATGTACAGACATGGCCTCGGAACACATGCAAAACACTTAGGTTAACTTGACGAGCCTAGCATGTACAGACATGGCCTCGGAACACAAGAGACCGAAAGGTCGAGCATGAGTCGTATGGTAGATACGATCAACATGAAGATGTTCACCAATGATGACTAGTCCGTCTCACGTGATGATCGGACACGACTTAGTTGACTCGGATCATGTAATCACTTAGATGACTAGAGGGATGTCTATCTGAGTGGGAGTTCATAAGATGAACTTGTTTATCCTAAACATAGTCAAAAGGATTTTGCAAATTATGTCATAGCTCGCGCTTTAGTTCTACTGTTTAGATATGTTCCTAGAGAAAAATTAGTTGAAAGTTGATACTAGCAATTATGCAGATAGTAGAAGGCTTATGTCCTTAATGCACCGCTCAGTGTGCTGAACCTCGAATGTCGTCTATGGATGTTGCGAACATCTGACATACACATTTTGATGACTACATGATAGTTCAGTGCGTAATGCTAAATGGTTTAGAATTGAGGCACCAAAGATGTTTTTGAAACATCGCAGAACATATGAGATGTTCCAAGGACTGAAATTGGGATTTCAGGCTCGTGCCCACGTCAAGAGGTATAAGACCTCCGATGATTTTCTTAGCCTGCATAATAAGTGAGAAAAGCTCAATCTTGAGCTTGTGCTCAGATTGTCTGAGTACAACAATCGCTTGAATCGAGTGGGAGTTGATCTTCCAGATGAAATAGTGATGGTTCTCCAAAGTCACTGCCACCAAGCTACTAGAGCTTCGTGATGAACTATAACATATCGGGAATAGATATGATCCTTGAGCTATTCGCGACACCGCGAAAGTAGAAATCAAAAGGGAGCATCAATCGTTGATGGTTAGTAAACCACTAGTTTCAAGAAGGGCAAGGGCAAGAAAGGGATACTTCATGGAACAACAAATCAGTTGCTGTTCTAGTGAAGAAACCCAAAGTTGAACCCAAGCCCGAGACTAAGTGCTTCTGTAATAAAGGGAACAGTCACTGAAGCAGAACCACCCTAGATACTTGGTAGATGAGAAGGCTGGCAAGGTCAACAGAAGTATATTGGATATGCATTATAATGTGTACTTTACTAGTACTCCTAGTAGCACCAAGGTATTAGATACCAGTTCGGTTGCTAAGTGTTAGTAACTCAAAACAAAAGGCTACGGAATAAACGGAGACTAGCTAAAAGGTGAGATGACGATATGTGTTGGAAGTATTTCCAAGGTTGATCAAATATCGTACGCTCCCTCTACCATCGAGATTGGTATTAAAACCTAAATAATTGTTATTTGGTGTTTGCGTTGAGCATAGACATGATTGGATTATGTCTATCACAATACGGTTATTCATTTAAGGAGAATAATGGTTACTCTGTTTATTTGAATAATACCATCCCGATCGTAGTGATACACATTTTCATGCCAAAGGTATAAGATAGTAATGATAGTACCACACAAATGTGGCACTGCAATTTGAGTCATATTGGTATAAAACGCATGAAGAAGCTCCATGTTGATGGATCTTTGGACTCACTCATTTTTGAAAGGATCGAGACATGCGAACCATGTTTGTTGGTGGATATGCATGAAGAAACTCTATACAGATGGATCGTTTGGACTCACTTGATTTTGAATCACTTGAGACATGCAAATCATACCACATGAGCAAGATGACTGAAAAGCCTCGTTTTCAGTAAGATGGAACAAGAAAGCAACTCGTTGGAAGTAATACATTTTGATGTGTGCAGTCCAATGAGTGCTGAGGCACACAGTGGATATCGTTATATTCTTACTTCACAGATGATTTAAGTAGATACTGAATATATTTACTTGATGAAACACAAGTCTGAATTATTGAATGGTTCAAGCAATTTCAGAGTGAAGTTGAAGATCTTCGTGACAAGAGGATAAAATGTCTATGATATGATCGTAGAAAGGAATATCTGAGTTACGAGTTTGGCACACAATTAAGACACTGTGGAAATTGTTTCACAACTAATACCGCCTGGAACACCATAGTGTGATGGTGTGTCCGAACATCATAGTTGCACCCTATTGGATATGGTGCGTATCATGATGTCTCTTATCGAATTACCACTATCGTTCATGGGTTAGGCATTAGAGACAACCGCACTCACTTTAATAGGGCACCACGTAATTCCATTGAGACGAAACCATTTGAACTATGGTTTGGAGAAACCTGAGTTGTCGTTTCTTAAAAGTTTGGGGCTGCGACGCTTATGTGAAAAAGTTTCAAGTTGATAAGATCGAACCCAAAGCGGATAAAATGCATCTTCATAGGACACCCAAAACAGTTGGGTATACCTCCTAATTCAGATCCGAAAGCAATAGGGATTGTTTCTGGAATCGGGTCCTTTCTCGAGGAAAGGTTTCTCTCGAAAGAATTGAGTGGGAGGATGGTGGAGACTTGATGAGGTTATTGAACCGTCACTTCAACTAGTGTATAGCAGGGCACAAAGAGTTGTTCCTGTGGCACCTACACCAATTGAAGTGGAAGCTTATGATATTGATCATGAGACTTCGGATCAAGTCACTCCCAAACCTCGTAGGACGACAAGGATGCGTACTACTTCAGAGTGGTACGTAATCCTGTCTTGGAAGTCATGTTGCTAGACAACAATGAACCTACGAGCTATGGAGAAGCGATGGTGGGCCCGGATTCCGATAAATGCCTCGAGGCCATAAAATCCGAGAGAGGATCCATGTATGAAAACAAAGTGTAGACTTTGGCAGAACGGCTCGATGGTCGTAAGGCTGTTGAGTATAGATGGATTTTGAAAGGAAGACGGACAATGATGGTAAATGTCACCATTAAGAAAGCTCGACTTGTCATTAAGATGTTTCCCGACAAGTTCAAGGAGTTGACTACGGTGAGACTTTCTCACTCGTAGCGATGCTAAGAGTCTGTTGGAATTATATTAGTAGTTACTGCATTGTTTATGAAATCTTGCAGATAGGATGTCAAAAACCATTGTTTCCTCACGATTTTCTTGAGGAAAGGTTGTATGTGATACAACCAGAAGGTTTTAACAATCCTGAAAGATGCTAACAAGTATGCAAAGCTCTAGCAATCCTTCTAAGGACTGGAGTAAGCATCTCGGAGTTGGAATATACGCTTTGATGATTTTGGGTTTATACAAAGTTTATGAGAAACTTGTATTTCCAAAGAAGTGAGTGGGAGCACTATAGAATTTCCGATGAGTATATGTTGTTAACATATTGTTGATCAGAAATGATGTAGAATTTCTGGAAAGCATGCAGAGTTATTTGAAAAGTGTTTTTCAATGGAAAACCTAGATTAGGCTACTTGAGTATTGAGCATTAAGATCTATAAGGATAGATCAAAATGCTTAATAGTACTTTCAAATGAATACATATAGTGACAAGATTTTGAAGGAGTTCAAAATGGATCGGCAAAGAAGGAGTTCTTGGCTGTGTTATAAGGTGTGAACATTGAGTAAGACTCAAAACCTGACTGCGGCAGAATAGAGATAAAGGACGAAGGTCGTCCCCTATGCTTTAGATGTAGGCTCTACAGTATGCTATGCTGTGTACCACACCTGAAGTGTGCCTTGCCATGAGACAGTCAAGGGGTACAAGAGTGATCCAAGAATGGATCACAGGACAGCGATCAAAGTTATCCTTAGTAACTAGTGGACTAAGGAATTTTCTCGATTATGGAGGTGGTAAAAGAGTTCGTCCTAAAGGGTTACACCGATGCAAACTTTGACACTAATCCAGATTATTCTGAGTAGTAAACTGGATTCGTATAGTAGAACAGTTATTTGGAATAGCTCCAAATAGAACGTGGTAGCTGCATTTGGGAGATGACATAGAGATTTGTAAAGCACACACGGATCTGAAAGATTCAGACCCGTTGACTATAACATCTCTCACAAGCATAACATGATCAAACCTAGAACTCATCGAGTGTTAATCACATGGTAATGTGAACTAGATTATTGACTCTAGTAAACTCTTTAGGTGTTAGTCACATGGGGATGTGACCTTGAGTGTTAATCGCATAGCGATGTGAACTGGATTATTGACTCTAGTGCAAGTGGGAGACTGTTGGAAATATGCCCTAGAGGCAATAATAAATTATTTATTATTATATTTCCTTGTTCATGATAATCGTTTATTATCCATGCTAGAATTGTATTGATAGGAAACTCAGATACATGTGTGGATACATAGACAACACCATGTCCCTAGTAAGCCTCTAGTTGACTAGCTCCTTGATCAATAGATGGTTACGGTTTCCTGACCATGGACATTGGATGTCATTGATAACGGGATCAAATCATTAGAAGAATGATGTGATGGACAAGACCCAATCCTAAGCATAGCACAAGATCGTGTAGTTCGCATGCTAAAGCTTTTCTAATGTCAAGTATCATTTCCTTAGACCATGAGATTGTGCAACTCCCGGATACCGTAGGAATACTTTGGGTGTGTCAAACGTCACAACGTAACTGGGTGGCTATAAAGGTGCACTACGGGTATCTCCGAAAGTGTCTGTTGGGTTGGCACGAATCAAGACTGGGGTTTGTCACTCCGTGTGACGGAGAGGTATCTCTGGGCCCACTCGGTAGGACATCATCATAATGTGCACAATGTGATCAAGGAGTTGATCACGGGATGATGTGTTACGGAACGAGTAAAGAGACTTGCCGGTAACGAGATTGAACAAGGTATCGGGATACCGACGATCGAATCTCGGGCAAGTATCATACCGATGGACAAAGGGAATTGAATACGGGATTGATTGAATCCTCGACATCGTGGTTCATCCGATGAGATCATCGTGGAACATGTGGGAGCCAACATGGGTATCCAGATCCCGCTGTTGGTTATTGACCGGAGGACGTCTCGGTCATGTCTGCATGGTTCCCAAACCCGTAGGGTCTACACACTTAAGGTTCGATGACGCTAGGGTTATAAAGGAAGTTTGTATGTGGTTACCGAATGTTGTTCGGAGTCCTGGATGAGATCCCGGATGTCACGAGGAGTTCCGGAATGGTCCGGAGGTAAAGATTTATATATGGGAAGTCCTGTTTTGGTCACCGGAAAAGTTTCGGGTTTTATCGGTAACGTACCGGGACCACCGGGAGGGTCCCGGGGTCCACCAAGTGGGGCCACAAGTCCCGGAGGGCTGAATGGGCCAAGTGTGGGAGGGGACCAGCCCCAGGTGGGCTGGTGCGCCCCCCCACAAGGCCCCAAGGCGCCTAAGGGGAGGAGGGGGGCAAACCCTAAGGGCAGATGGGCCTTAGGGCCCATGCCTAGTGCGCCTCCCTCTTCCCCTCCACTTGGCCGCCACCCTAGATGGGATTGGGGCTGGCCGCCGCCCCTAGTGTGGAACCCTAGGTGGGGCGCACCCCTCCCTCTCCCCTATATATACTTGAGGACTTGGGGCTGCCAACAGATGAGTTTCTGACCTCTCCCTGGCGCAGCCCTACCTCTCTTTCTCCTCATATCTCGCGGTGCTTGGCGAAGCCCTGCTGGATCACCACGCTCCTCCACCACCACCACGCCGTCGTGCTGCTGCTGGATGGAGTCTTCCCCAACCTCTCCTTCTCCCCTTGCACTAGTAGAAAACAGGGCTTTGGTCCAGGCCGGGTCAGCCCATTAGTCCTGGTTCAGTCCAGAACCGGGACCAATGGGGGCATTGGTCCCGGTTCGTGAGCCCAGGGGGGCGGCCGGGCCACGTGGGCCATTGGTCCCGGTTCATCTGGACCTTTTGGTCCTGGTTGGTGGGATGAACCGGGACCAATGGGCCTCGCTCCTGGCCCACAACCATTGGTCCCGGTTCGTGCCTCAAACCGGGACTAAATATTAGACCTTTGGTCCCGGTTTGAGGCACGAACCAGGACTAATGGGGTTGAGACCTTTAGTCCCGGTTCGTGCCATGAACCGGTACTAAAGGTCCCATTTTCAAAC